>NC_062192.1:1378004-1403004 GCF_912470025.1 Vespa velutina
AAAAAAAAGAAAGAAATAAAAAAAATAATTTCCTTAAACATTAATTTGGTTTTTTAAAATTTATCGAAAAGAATGTTGCATTATTTTAAACGAATACCTCGGTACGTCTCATTTTTCTTTAATCATCGTGAATCGTTTCGGGGCAAAGAAAAAAGGAAGAAAAAGGAGAAAAAAATAAAAAAAACGATTAAACGAGTAAAATTTTGGAAATCACTTCGATCACCTGTTCACGATATACAGGAAAAATTTCTCTCTCTCTCTCTCTCTCCTCTTTCACATTCAGAGAGAGAAAGAGAAAGAGACAGAGAGAGAGAGAGAGAGAGAGAGAGAGAGAGAGACAGAAAGATGACGCGACCGTGAGGATATCTCGTGGAAACAAGGATCGGCCATGAATCATTTCGTTGGATTTGTTCGAGGCATCATCCTTGGTTTGCAGGGGCGTGCATTTGAATAGGAACGACAGTCGTGCATCAGTGAGACGACTTTTGAAGTGCGAGAGAGGAGTTGAAGTAAAAAGAAAAAAAAGAGAGAGAGAGAGAGAGAGAGAGAGAGAGAGAGAGAGAGGAATAACGTAGATGGCTGAGAGAGTGGCATCGTAACACGAAGTACCACTGTCCCCTTTATATCCAGGAACATAAGCTCACAAAGTTATTGGCCCATTCGGACCTCCTGCCTTCATGCAGGCACCGGCCCGTTTCTCATTCACGTGTCCGACGGCGTTACTTTGCGTTGTGGAACCCTCCTCCTTCACCTCTTCCACCTCCACCTCCTCTTCCTTCACCTCCTCCTCCTCCTTCTTACTTCTACGTCTTGTTCTCATCCTCGTTCTCCTATTCCTTCTTCTGTCTCATCCCTCTGTAAAAAATTTCTCTGTTTTTCTCCTCTTAGCAGATAGATAAAGATAGATAGATGGATAGATATAAAGAAAGAAAGAGAGAAAGAGAGAGAGACTAATTCGAGCTACGAAAAGACAGAAAATTTGAAGTTCTCTTCGTTCGAAACGACCTTATGAAATTCTTTCCATACCCTTTATTTCGGTGCCCTGGGCTTAGATTTGGCCTACCCTCCTTTCATTTGAAATTCATCCTTTGCTGGAAGAGGAGCTATCGCCGAATAGCCCCGAAGTAGATTTTTGGTCGGCTACCGGACAGGAAAGGTATAAAGGGAAGAAGGGAAGAAGAGGAAGAAAGGGAAAAAGAAAGAAAGAGGGAAAGAGAGAGAGAGAGAGAGAGAGAGAGAGTAAATGACAGGCTTCGTCTACCGCCGCAGGATACCGGCCATGATTATTTTGATTAATTTCTCCCGTCATTCGGTAGCTCGACGCCACTAAGATATTCGTACGGTTATAAGAAATAACAACGATTCGTGAAAACTGTTGTATCCGCTTATATATAGAAAAAGAAAAGAAAAGAAAAAAAAAAAAAGAGAAGAAGAAGAAGAAGGAAAGGAAAAAAGCAAAATAGGAAAGGAACAGTAAAACGAAAGAGACAGAAGAAAAAAAAAAAGGAGAAAGGAACGAGAAAAGTATGAAGAGAAGTTTCCTTTCCTTTTTTTTTCCTTTTTTTTCGATCAAAGGGGATAATAAAAAAGGAGTAAATCGATTTAATTCGATTATCGTTCCCCTCTTCGATCTAGAGATATACCTATCTGCTTTGTAAGTATAGGTAATCATTCAATATATATATATATATATATATATATATTTCTCTCCTTCAAGAGAAATAGAGAGAGAGAGAGAGAGAGAGAGGGGGGAACTGGCATACGGCAGCCATTTTCATCATTCCGCAAGAAATTGCGAGCGTCGATGATCGTCCATGGGCCTCTGCGCTTGGTAATTCGGTCTAATTCCGCCAGGTCCAGCAGTGATTTCGGCTATCTACCATAATCGGTGGGGCCCCGCCTCGCGCCAAGAAACCGAAAGCACCCGGGAACGTAATGGGATGGAATTAAGAGGAGACGTGCCCTTCGCTAATCTATTAATTCCTACACGCGAGAGAGATCACCGGTCCGGGCGTCGAACGAAACGAGTTTTTCGAACTACCATGTAAGTATCCATCTATGTATGTATGTAAGTAAGTAAGTAAGTAAGTAAGTAAGTACTTAAGTTCATATGTACGTACGTACTTAGGTACGTGAACAACACGTAGTGTTGTAAGCACACGAGTTCTCTTTTTCTTTTTCTTTTTTTTTTTTTTTTTGTTTTTCTTTCTTTTTTCTTATACCCTTCTTAAATAAGTATTTACTTATTTGCTCCTCGTGATGTGAAATAAAAGAAAAAAAAAAAAAAAAAAAGAAAAATATAAAAAAAAAACAAAAAAAAAAAAAGAAAGATAAAAAGGAAAGGATACGACGAGATATACTTAAATATTATAAATTGTTTACTATAGTATAATTCGTTGCTTTATGATTAGTATGGTATAATATTTCGCAATAGGCATATGAAATTATAATAATTGCAGATATATAATAATTAAATAATAATTGCAGAAAATTGAATATTTATGGAGGAACTAGGAAAATATGTTTTTATTTTATTTCTTGTTCTCCTTTTGCTTTATCTTCTTTTTAAGTTTTTCTTTGTTTTTTTTTTTCTTTGTACTTTTCCGTTCTTTTATTTCTTCGTTTTATTTTTCTTTTTATTTTCTTTCTTTCCGCCGTAAATCATCGCGAAAAATATTTCGTAGCGGATATAAAATAAGTTGAGTATTTTATACAGAAAATGGAATATGCATGAACGAATTATGAAAGTGGCCTTTTTTCTCGTCGCTTTTTTTCTTGCTTTCTTTTTTTTTTTATTTTTTTTTTTTTTTTACTTTATTCTTTTTCTTTTTTCCATTTCCTTCTTTTTTCTTCCCTTTCTGTTTTTTTTTTCTTTTTCGTTTTTTGTCCCTTTCCAAAGTGAGTCATCGAAAAAATATGCCAAAGGATTTTATAAGAGGTCTATGCGGACAGAGAACAGGCACACAAAGTCTTTCTTATCGAACGTAGAAAAAGGACGAAACATATTCGTCCGGCGTCAGCTTATCGTCGCTACTTATAAGACATTAGGGTCTCAGAGTTATAATGAACAAACTCATCCGTCTTTTCTGTTACCATTTTTACTATCCAGGTAGAGAATGCCGTGCGTGTTCGTCTTCTTCCTTTTCATTTTTTTTTCTTTTTTTTCTTTTTTTTTTATTTATTTTTCTTCGTTTCTCTTTGCTTTATCACTTTACGTTCAAATTTTACTGATGTCGATAATAGAAAAAAACAAAAAAAAAAAAACAAAAAAATAAAAGAAAATAAAAAAATATACAAGACACGAATGATAGATAACGTTGACAAAATATAAATTCTCTTAAAGCAGTTAATACGTTTGCCTTACATATTTATAGATTATACCTATGTAATTTAAAATTCAAACGATAATAATCAACGTATGTTGAAGCACGTCGATGAAAAATACATGAGCAATAATAAATTTCTATTTTTTATTTTACTTTCCTATTTTCTTTCGTCTAATAATAAGGAGGATTAAAAAAGGAAAAAGAGAGAGAGGAAAAAAATTACGTAAATGATTATATGTATGTATGTGTAGATATATATATATATATATTTAAGAAAAAAGAAAAGAAAAGAAAGAAGATAGGGAAGAAAAAGGGTCTGAATTATTTGAACTGACGAATCGAGGAGAAGGGATGGGATGGAATGGGTAGAAAGAGATTCCAAAAACTTTTATCCCAATGAAATTTCAATGGGAGAAAATAAAATCTTTGCAAAAGTTCGTTGGGCATTAACACTAGCGAGAAAATTGTTCGCATTTCTCAAAGACGAAGAAAGAGAAGAAAGAGAAGAAGAAGAAGAAGAAGAAGAAGAAGAAGAAGAAGAAGGTGGAGGAAAGGGATGGAAAAGGAACAAGGGTGGTCGGTAAGAGAAGACGATGCGTATATATTCTTTTTCGGGACTGACGAGCATCAAGTTCTTCATCTCTCTCTCTCTCTCTCTCTCTCTCTCTCTCTCTCTCTCTCTCTCTCTCTCTCAATCTATCTGCCTTTCTCTCTCTGTTTCTCAGAGCACGAATACAAGCACAAACGAAAGGAGCGGACAGCGGATCCGGCGCTGACGCTCATTACGATGATTGGCAGATTCAATTAACGAGGAGCCGAGCTCCACCGTAGCGCGGGGTCGCGCCGGCTTAACCTCGGCTAAATATTATTAATAATAATCAGCTCATTACCGGCTCCATTAATTATCCGACTGCATACGCGACTGCATACCCGATATCTGCCTCCAGGAGCGCACTAAATTCGATTCTCCTGTTCTCGAACGGGAACGAGAACGATATTAACCGTATGCCCGTGTAGATCATTCACTACTACCAACTTATCTCCTTTCTACGAAATGATTCTTAAAATGATTTCTAAGTACTTGAGTAAGTACTTATCTATCCCACGTAAAGAATGTATATCCAATATATATATATATGTACATGTGGAACGTTTAAATGACCATTTTTTACATCTTTTCTCCTTTTCTTCTTTCTGTTTCTTCTTTTTTCTTTTTCTTTTTTTTTTTTTTTTTTTTATTGCATTCGTTAATGAAATATTATTTTCTCTTTCCTGTCGAGACATAATTATTCAATCGAGATAATTATTCTGAATGCAAATAAATTTATTCTTTATTCTTCTTATCCTTTACTTCTTTTTTTTTTTTTTTTTTTTTTTTTTTTTTTTTTTTTTTATTTTTTTTATTTTTTATTTTTTTCCTTTACTACACGAAACAGTACGCAGGATAATTGAACTCGTTAGATTTTTACGTATCTATAAGGTACATATCTGTCGATATAAGAGACAAAGAGATAGGATGGATTGAGAAAGGGTGAGTTCAAAGGGATACCGCCAATAGAAATTTTTTGACAAATCACGACTACCGTTGCCCATGGCTACGTATAACTACCTTACATATGTATCATATCTAAAGAAAAGATTTTCAATCGGGAGTACACGGGATATAATACGCTCGGTGTTACATGCACGTATCTATCTACTTATTTAACATATGTGTTAGTGATATTACATATACACATACAAACGAACATACCCACACATGTAAAAAGGAATATTAATCCATTTAACAAACTCATTATCATCGGTGAGATACGCCGAACGTTTACCGTGCGGCGCGCAACTCGCCTTTACGGCGCGAACTCGGAGTCGTCCTATCTTCTTCTTCTTTCTTCGGAGAACCCCGGGCGTATTAGCGAGTTGGCACCCCTGCGGCTTGATTTACGGGCTCCAACTAACGAGCCTCGGAGCCTGCCTGAGTCGACCGAGCGAGAGTGCTCGACCAAGAGAATCATCCAAGTTGGTACATAGCCACCAACATCCGAGAACAAGCACGACTCCAGAGCTAGACGGCGGCAGCTACTTCGCGAACGAAGCTAAAGACTTATAACTTACCTACTCCTTACTCAACCCGTCGGATTGATGCGAATGGACCAAAAAAAAAAAAAAAAAAATAAGAAAGAAAAAAGAAAAAAGATTGGAAGGGTGATGCGCACGGTTATCGAGACACCCTTGACCTTATACCTTTCTGATTTTGACCTCATTCCACTATGACTTTTAACGATAGCCACGACTATCACGTTAAATCAGTTATTCGTATATTCTTTCGTATTAATTTATTTTACTTGAAACATATCTACGATGTTAAATCGTAATATCTATTTTATAATATTTCATATAAATATTTATTATAGATAATTCCGATCGTTTCGTAGAAATAATGTATGAATTTAGCAGACATTGTTATGTGATATATTTCGTTGTTAAATTTAACATTAATTTTAAAATGTTAACTGAGCAAGTCCTGTTATTGTATCACGTAATCTAATATAATTTATATCTATCATATATTTATTCGTAATCAAATGAAACTATATATTTGTAAATTATTAAAAATATGGAAAAAAAATGGAGTCGTTTCAGAAAGACGTTTTCTCTCTCTCTCTCTCTCTCTCTCTCTCTCTCTCTCTCTCTCTCCTTCTCTCTCTTTTCTTTTTTTTCTTGTCGATCGTTAAAATATCCATAGGTAATACGTAGGAAGTTTGTACAAGGAAGGAGTTAAAGAAGCCGGTTAGAACGAGTATAGTTTGGTTTCAACTCGAAAGCTCGAAACGAAGGCGACGAATACATAGACCGTGGCAGACCCCGGGGGCTGATTGGCCCGTATTTGGTTCTAATTAAGGCACCGGCGTCGGTCATTAGCGGCCGCGAAAACGAACAACATTGTTCTGCGAACGAGACGAAAGGTAAAACGTACCGACCGAAGGCGCGCGCGGCATAAATCAACTTTCAAAGATACCTGTCGCCTTCGCTCGTTTCACGACCGTGTAAACTACCACGGTTATTCTCTCGTACTATGCATGTATGTATTCGTTTTATCGCCGTAACGAGACGATTTCTTTCTTTCTCTTTTCTTTATCTTTTTTCTCTACTTTTTTTTTTATTTCTTCTTATTTTTTATTTTCTTTTTTCTTTTTCCTGTTTTTCTTTTTCTTTTCTTTCTTTTTTTTTTCATTTTCTTTTTTTTTTTTTCCCTTCTCATACTTCCTTTCTCACGAGCATCCTCACGTAACTACGCTTTTAAGAAAGAATATTTTTCTTTTTCTCCTCGAATGCAAGTTCTATTGACATGGGGAAAAAGAAGAGAGAGAGAGAGAGAGAGAGAGAAAGAAAATGTTCGAACATTCGGAATGTTGTTTTGAAAGATTTAAATAAATGAAAGAAAAAAAGAAAAGAATAGACATTGATTATTCTACGTAATTATTTTTAAAAATAATTTATGCGATATCGAAAGCGAACGCTTTTATCTTTCTTTTTTCTTTATTTTTCTTAATTTTTTTTTTTTTTATATATATCGTTCGAAAATTTTAATCAGTATCATAATCCCTTGAAAATATAGATTTTGATCGAGAAAAAATACTTGATTGAACTAAAGCTCTGCGATCTAAGGTATTTCGCGATCCGCCATACCGAAGAAGAAGAAGAAGAAGAAGAAGAAGAAGAAGAAGAAGAGGAGGAAGATAAAAAATAAGAAGAAGAAGAAGAAGAAGAAGAAAGAAAGAAAGAAAGAAGAGGGGAAGACAGCGAGCAATGCTCGCGGACTCGCATAATTGGCGCTATGGGCGCCCGATCGGGGCAGCTTAGCATGGCTAGCTCCGTGAGGGCAACCGACGGTGGATGAAGAGATTTACAATGTTCCCGGCCGTAAAATAATCAATAAAATCTCTACAATGTAAAGAAACGGACGTGCGGCGGTGATTTAGTGTATACGCCGGGGATCCTCTCTCTCTCTCTCTCTCTCTCCCCGCTTTCTCTACTCTTTCCTCTCTTTCTTCGTATTCCATGGGCCAACCCCAGTTAGCTTCTAACATTTTTTATTGCCGAAACTTGTCTTCGCGACTACGTTTAGTTTTATTTTTCTTCGGAAAGTTCGTCGACGCTTATTGACACACGCTTTATACCATTATAATTTTTTATCTTTAAACTTTTTCAGATAATATCTTGCAAGAAAGAAAATATTTCCTTTACGATATTTATTCTTCCCCTCTTTTTTCCATTTTCCACAAACATCCACCGCCATTTTCGTAAAAACAGAAAAGGGAAGAAAAGAAAAAAAAACAAAGAAACTAATAACACACACACACACATACATATAGAGAGAGAGAGAGAGAAAGAGAAAGAAAAAAGGTTTTTAAAATTTTTCAAGATGGAAGCGAAAGCCGGTGGTTAATTACTCCTCGACTCATCAGGCCGATCTCCATTTGCGAACGTAAGTCAACCAAATGACGTTCGCCGTTGCTCTCCGTGGCACACGGAACAGAACTAAAAGGCGTGGCACTGCCCATTTCAAACGGCACGTTTCTACTCTTTACGAGGCGTTAAAGGCGCGGTGATTGATGGCCAGGGAGCAACAAATAAAGTTATGCCAATGAGATGAGAAAAAGACTAGATAGATAGATAGAAATATATAGAGGATACGTTTGAAAAGTGTATATAATTTTCTAAGATGCATTTTGTAATTTTTATTATCGAGTCTTGGGGGAGGTTGATTAAAAAAAAAAAAAAAAAAAAAAAAAAAAAAAAAAAAAAAAAAAGAAGAAAGAAAGAAAAAAAAGAAAAAGATAGAGAAAAGAAAGAGAGGAAGAGGAAGAAACGAAACAAACAAGAAAAAGAAAAAATAAAAAAATGGCCGACGATAATCTTTCGAGTTGTGATGGCTAATCAAGTCGTAGGTATCTCAATGTGTTCAGAGCTTTAGCTTTCTGACTACTCGAGAAGAAATAAGTACTATCTTATAGGGTGGTTCGAGTCCCTTCAGGGCTTTTGCAGCGGGAGCCAAGTCTGGTGACGAATTTACGAGCTCCTTACGTGGTTGCCCTCCTCGAGTCAGGCATGGCAATAAAGTACGAGGCCAGAGGATATTCGAAACAATCGAACTCTCAGGAGGAGTCAGGATCTATCTCTCTCTCTCTCTCTCTCTCTCTCTCTCTCTCTCTCTCTCTCTCTTTCTCTTTCTTTCTCTCTCTGTTTCTTTCTTTACTTTTTTCGAAAGGAAGACTCGATCAAATTTAAAATTGATTTACGAGCGATCGCCTTCGTTTCACGTTTCTCTCGATGGAAGAACCTAACTCCTTCGTTTAGACATTTTTTTTCGGAATTTATCCTGTAATGTAACGAAGCACGAAAACATAGTAGTGGGGGTGGGGCGGGGGGATCAGTAAGGTAAAAGGAAACAAAAAAAAGAGAGAGAGAGAGATATCCTTTCCCAGTGTAATAAGGAAAGAGAGGGGGAGAGGGAGAGAGAAAAAAGAAGGATAACAAAAAAATGAAGTGCAAAAAAAGGAAGAAAAGAGTCTTGCTCGTTTAACGCGAGAGACGAAGTCGAGGACGTTCAGCGTCGTCGCCTGATTGGCTCGCTCATTAGTCGTCAATTAAACAACATGGCGCCTGCACTTCTTCTTGCAGTTCTACTTCCAATACGGTGGCGCTAGTTGTCGGAATGCACCAAACTCGCATGCATATATGCGATATATAACTCTATGTATATGCGATATTATCTATGTATATATAATATGTATGTGTATGTATGTTTGTTGACAACAATTGTATACAAATGTATACAATTGGACAACAAATGTATACAACAATTTCATATGATTACAATTAATTTTTTCTTTTTCTTTTTTTTTTCTTTTTCTTTTTTTCTTCTTCTCTAAACTAACATTGATTATTAAATGATATCGATTTATTCTATCATTATATCATTCTATATATTTTCGTTGAACGTAGGATTCTTAAAAGTTGACGTTGCCTGCTTGTAGAGGGGATTGTTACCCTGAAATGAATTTTATTTTAACATAAGTTTGTTTGTTTGTATATGCAAAACAACGAACAATAAATAAATAAATAAATAAATAAATAATAATAAAGTGTGATATGAAATAGCTTTACCAACCTGAAATGAAATTCATTAACGTAAGTTTGTTTGAACAAAAAATTGTAATAATAATAATAATAATAATAAAAAAAATAATAATAATAATAAAATAAAAATCGCTTACTCGATCCCATCTGGCCAATAAACATTCTTTTTGAAATTTTTCGTATTCTCTCTTATCGTGAATCATAGTATATATCTTCCATATTAAAATAATCAATAAGCCTAGAAATATCGTACCCATTACGACGCCCAATGTAACGCCTACGAAAACAATTATTGTATACGTTATTTTCTCCTTTTATAATAATTCTTTCAATAGGTTTGAAAAAACAATAAATTACCTAATACGTTGATTGGTACTGGACATTCTCTCTCCCTTTGCACCAAAATTTTTATCACGTTATCTTTTCCTACGTACGTGTATTTGAAAAGAAAGAAACAATCTTGATCACCGTCGGTACGACAAAAGTGAGCATCCGATTTATAATCATTTTCAGGATCTTCTCTTACAATGTCTACCTGCGAAAAGAAAAAAAAAAAAAAAAGAAAAGAAGCAACTTGAAAAATTGTCAAAAGGACACGATTCTATTTTTCTTTCTTTTCTTTTTTTTTTTTTTTGTTTCTCTAATTAATTAAATAATTATTTAAATACGTAAAATAAAAGAGAAACAAAAAAAAAATAGTAACAACTTACTGTACCACATCTAATTAGCATGATCTACGAACATTTATTTATATCTTATAATTATAAACCTACATATTATATATATATATATATATATATTCTTTTTTCTTTTTTATATATACACATATACATAAAAAAAAAAAGATTGAAGAATAATAATTTGTAATTAATGAAACTACTTACAATGTCGATTCGATATAAACAATCGCAAGTTCCATTTTTTGCCAATGGACCAAGTCCATAAGCCATACATTCGACGCAATCTTTCAATTCCTCACATCTCTGACCGGGACAATTCTGTATAAAATCGTTTCGATTATTAACTTGTAAAAATTCCAAGAGAAAATCCGTCGCACGCGTGAGAGTAGGGTAGCTTGGAATTCGAGAGGCGGATAATTATCGAATAACCGACAACGTTCGCCTTACCTACCGACGTAATTAGTCGTAAAAAAGTGAGACGATTAATTCGCCGACTTTACGACGATCGTCGGAGGTTGAGCGGAGGCACGTTGGTGTCTTGCAAAAAAAAAAGAAAGAGAGAAAAAAGGAAGAGAAAAAAAAAATATTACAGATGCGAATTATCTTGGTGAAGTGGAAGCTTTGCGATAAGAAAAAAGAAGAGAAAGAAGAAGAAGACGAAGAAAAAAAAGAAGAAGAAGAAGAAGAAGAAGAAGAAGATGTTGAACAGGCATGTCAATTAAACGAAAATGAAACTAATATGAGAACTGTGTAATTAGCAATGCGCATATTCTTTTTTTCTCTCTCTTTTTTTCATAATAACGTTTTACAAAATATTTTAAATGATCCAATTAAATACTTGCTCATAGAGAATCCTTGTCAAATTTTAAATGTTCGTCGAAACACGTGGCTACGTTTCTCTTTTTTTTCTGTCTTTTTTTTTTCTTTTTTTTTTTTGAATTTAAAGAAACATTTTATAAAATAAAATTACATTGACATGCCTGATAAATGTAGAAAAGAGAAAGAAAATCGTTCTGTCTCTCTCTCTCTCTCTCTCTCTCGTTCTCTTTCTTTATGTTTCTCTCACCGGACACTCCTCGCAAAAATCCCCAGAATATCGAATCTTATCCTTCTCGTGACAGTGGCATTTTCCACAGATGCAGTCGCCGCGGCCACTGCAAATCGTCAAGCTTTCCTCGGCATTATCCCTCGAGGGAGGAATACACGTGCTGTTGGTCTCTTTGCAATCACAGGTTTCGCCGCTAAAACCTGGCCGGCAATTGCACTTACCGCATTCGCACTTACCGTGTTTGCCGCAGACCTTAAAAGCATCGAAGTGGAAAAAAGGAAAAAAGACATTAGTAGGTATCACGATGATGCATTACGTAGGAAGAAAAAAAGAAAAAAACAAAAAGAAAATCTGGTAAAAGTAGTAAAAGTATTTTTTCTTTACTATGGTCTCCTACGTTAAGGCCATAGTAATTTGTTTGATATCTATCAAAAATGCATGATATCTTTTCGTATATATATATATATATATATATATATATATATATATACGTATGTGTATAATTAATTTTTATAATGAACAATTAAATTCTTTTGAAATGTAAATATACGTATATAAATTTTCTTCGTTCAAGTCACACATTTTTGCCTGTAAATAATAATTCGAAGAAATTATCGAAATAGGCGTATCATTCGTATATTAAATTCGATATTAATAATAATAAATATTTTAAATACTTTGTTTTTTATTTTTTTTTTTTGTGTATATTTTTAATATTTGAAAAATTTCATCGAGAATCTTATTCGATTCTGAGAGTGGGCGTATAATAAAAGAACACAAATGTCACATTTATTTCAAAGGATATAACGATATCCTTCGTTATAAATAATATCGAAATAAAACGACAATTAGCTAACTCACCTCATCTCCGCTTCGTTTGCAAGAGAAGTTATCGCATTCGCAGTACTTCCCATAAAAGACTTCCTGCGGGTTCTGGCGTTTCGCACAATTGCATACACCACATTTGCAAGTTCCGTGACCGCTGCAAATCTCGGTACTCGTGTTGCTTGCCTTGCAATCTTCCGTTAAGTTCTGACTAACCGAACCGAACTCATGTCCCTCGCATTCGCATTGTTTACCGTAAAAACCTTCGTTGCAAAAGCACGTACCGCAAGTCAACGTGCCTCTTTCTTTGCATCCCGATGAATTCAACTGGTAGAAATTGGTTATCTTTTTGATTAGATTATAATACGCATCTATCTGTATTTTGTTTTTATCTAAATTTTTTACTCTATGTATATGTAAATTAATCTACATATGATATATATATATATATATATATATATATATTTATCAGCGATAAAAGAAGTTTGAAGTGTCGTATATATTTTTTTTCTCTTCTACCATATAAATATACCAACATAGATAAATATTTAATAGATACGAATATACTCATATTTATATATTTATATAAATTAAGATACATACCTCAATATTTTCTTTCCTTTCGCAAGGACAATCACAAATAATTTCTATTTCGACGATCAAACGCTCGTTTATTCCTCGTGGCTTTATTTGCAATAATTCTTGCCGTTCAAGAGGACTCGTCGGGCACTCATATGCCTTAAATAATCAAAATTAAAAATGATTCATAAGAAAGAAAACAGATAAATGAATTTTTCATATTATCTTTACCTTAAGAACTATCTCGAATTCGATTACGTTACCCACACGTAATCCATCGCATTCGTTTCTTTCCATTAATTTTTCGGTTGCATTCAAACATCGCGAATAGTATTTAACGTCGATGAAGCTCGATTTATTATCCATCATCGACACGGAACTCACTAATTGCTAAATGAATCGATGAAGTCATTTAATGATATCTCTCACTTTTTTTTCTCTTTTTTATTGTACAGATATTATTAAATATTATTACGCTATTCTCGTAATTCAATGTAACGAAATTATAATACCATTGATCATAACCTTTTCCGATGAACTTTCTGATAAGAAGAAAAAAATAAAAAAAGAAAAAAGAAAATAAAGAAAAAAAGAAAAGAGATTAAAGTTATTTTGTCATGTGACATTATATCGATTAAATTACACGTAATCGATCTCTTGAAAAATGTTCGAAAACGAAATAAATAAAATTTTATATTTAACATGCATGTAGATATCTTTGAAACTATAATATCGAATAATAACCGATTAGTTTTACAAGAAAAAAGATAAAGAAAAAACATAAGAAAGAACGAATGTAAATCAATGGAATAATATTTGATATATTGATTGGATAATCCTTTAATTGCTATTTCATTCGTTTATTAGCGATTCGAATTACATTGAAATTTTCTCGAGAATATTTCTCCTCGAAAAAGGATCAATAAAAAACCTCAAAAAAAAAAAAAAAAAATAGCGCAGTTATGAAAGGTTAAAGAAGGGGAAAAAAAAAAGAAAAAAGAAAAGTAAAAGAATAATTGCAAAAATACCTCATATTGTCTGCTGATAAGGGCAACGATATTTTGACCGTTGCCCTCCATCGTATCGATGGACGATCCACTGATGATTTTACTTAAATGTTGATAAATCCTATAAATCTGAGTGCGTTTCTTTTTCGGCAAGGCAAATATAATATTAATATTATGCTCTCGTGATTTTTTATGGATCTGTTCAAAAAAAAAACAAAAAAAAAAAAATCGATTGAATTTATACATTGAAATGGATTTTCAAACGATCGGATTAATCGTGTGCGATTAGGATGATTAAAAAAAAAAAAAAAAAAAAAAAAAAAATTACTAACTAGTAAGTACCTAATTCAATTGGTATTTCATTAGAAAAAACGATCTCGTGGATCGTTAATCGTATCTCTTTTAATTGTAAATCTCTTTTACATAATCTCTTACGAGTTTAAATTGGCATACCTGAGCAATGGACGGATAATCTTGAAGAGACGAATAACTATAATATCCCTCTTCGTCCAAATGACATTGACAATCGTTTGGTTCGACTATACCGGCCAACTAAAAATATCCTTGGGTATCGATTAATATTGAATACCATTGTACCGATCGTTAAATCGATAAATCATCGTTTTATTATAAATAAAATTAAACCTACTTTTCCGTCTCCTGCTATGTGATAACTCGCGTCCGTCGAAAGAACGAGCAAATGTCGAGCCTTCTCACGCCATCCAATTTCATTGGTACAAACTATTGCCTGCATCAAAGCATCTAAACTACCCTCGGGAAAGTCGATATTTGCGGAGACCGGTATTTCCTTCACTTTGTCCTGAAAAACAATATTTATATTTATTATCGAATATTTATCTATTATCGTAGTAATTCGTTAACGTTTTATTAATAGCGATATCATCGAACATTTATTTCATTTACTTTTAGTATCGTTTAGATGCAATATAAAAAATTTAATCTAAGAAATAAGTAAAAAATAATCTCACATACCTGCTTATAATTATTTACTTTTCTTTTTTTTTTTTTTTTCTTTTTTCTTTTTTCTTTTTTCTTTTTTCTTTTATAAAGTTAAATTTTACCTTGAAAAGTGTTACATTGTCTGTAAGAGACAACTGATGTTTGAATCCATACGCAGGTGCACATTTCGATTTAGGGTAACAGGGATTTTTCAACCTTAAATGCAAATATATAATAATTTTTACGATAGGTCTGATTTAAAAATAAACAAAGAAAAAAAAAAAAGAAAAGGAAAAAAAAGAAAAGAAAAAGAAGTAGAAAAGTGATAACAATTACCATGTTGGGTGTGTATTACTCATCGGTAGGACAACTTTGTCGATGAAACTTCCAAAACCAAGACGAAAATTCGACGTTAATTTCCACATAGCTTCCTCTAATTTCAATGCCAATTCAGACAATTTCTCTTTGTATTTTTTCATTGTGGCAGATAAATCCATAAGATAATAAAGATCAACGGGATAATCCTCTGCTTGGGTATATTTCAATATAATTCGATATTCCTCGTCTTCGAATTAATTATAAATATTCATGATTAATCGATTTGTCATCAATTAGTAAAAAGAAAAGAAACAAAGAAAAAAAAAAGAAAAATCTCTTTGAAACGATTGAATTAGAATGTAATTAGAACGTATAGAGAAAGCGAGAGAGAGAGAGAGAGACATTATTTTTACCTTTTCTCAAACGTAATTTTATTCGTTGCGGTTGTATCTGAACCGGATTTTCTCCTTTCGAAGATGACAACGGACGATTTTCCAAAATAGTCATCGTACTTTTGATATCAATCACGTCGGAATTTTTACACCATAAATTACCTTCCCTTTGAAATTTATCTCTTGTTACGCAACGTACTATTTGTCCGTTCATTCCGAAAGCCTTTGTAAAGACAAAATCATTTTGGAAATGTACATAATAATTTAACAATTTTATCCTAAATACTTGGATAAATACAAAATGTGTATATATATTTATATTTTCTTTTTTTTTTTTTTCTATTTTTTTTTTTTTTTCTATCAGATATTTTGTATTAGATAAAAATCTATGAAGCAGATATGTATATACATTTTTTCTTACATTTGTCGAACACCAAACACAATTTGACGTTTGCAAACATTTCCCGCATGTCTCTTGTAAGGCACAGAGACTATCTGGATCCTTTTTCTGTTCGGCTGACACTAATATAACGATGATAGGAAGAAGAAAAAATAAAAGAAAAAGATAATACACGTTTTGTACAGGGAAGACGATTGCAACGTCTAAACGACTCATAATCGTTTTAGTTAGCAACGTTTTATTCGCATCGGCGAAAACTATTCCGAGGCCGTTGAAAAAACTTTCACATACGGCTAATGACTAACGAGCTAAAAGGAAGGATACTGCGGTATTTCACGGAAATGATACCGCGATAAAACGATCAGCGTGTGTCATTAAATAAGTATTTTCAAGTGCGATTTGTCTCTTTCTTATTTTCTCACTCTCTCTCTGTCTCTCTCTCTCTAAATAAATAAAATATAAAGAATCTCATCACTTGTGGATGATAAAAATTTTTAAATTGAAAAAAATAAAACAAAGAAAAGAAACAAAAATTTCATCTCATCGTTTATTCTTTCTATTTATGAATCATTTGACGTTTTCTTTCGAGATAATCAAAATTGAGACTGTACGTCGGCATCGATTATTTTATATTATCATTATTTTCTCTCTCTCTCTCTCTCTCTCTCTCTCTTTCTATACATTTATTAAGACTTCTGTAAACGATCGTAATTTTATTAAATATCTTCTTCTTCGTTTTATTATAAATAATTTATATCAAAAAAAAAAAAAAAAAAAAAAAAAAAAAAAAAAACAAACAAACAAACAAACAAAATACAAAAGTTTCTTTTCCGACGAAATCAAAATCGAAATCAATTCAGTCGTTAATTAGACAGAAGGCTCATTTTTTTCTTATATCTTTGACAATATCTGCCAGTATATCTTCCATCTTGATCCTCCTGACAGTTACATTCCCCGCAAACGCATTCTCCATGACCATTACAAAGTCCATCGTTATTTTCTGGATCTATGCAACTAGCAGTGGACGTGCTGCAATCGCAGCCAGTACCGGTCCATCCTGGTGAGCAATGACAGGTACCGCATGAACAAATCCCATGACCATTGCACAGCTACGAAAAGTTCGTTTAAATACGATTGATAAAGAAAACGTGTTAAATGTATTTATAGATAAAATTAATCGGAATAAGGCAAACTTTGAGATACGTTTTATATTAAAAAATATTCTATTTATGATTTTATTTTCTATAAATTGTCGCACATAAGCAGGAAAGAAAAAAAAAGAAACGAAACGCATAAGAAACGTCGTAATTGTACAAATTGGTATCGTGAAAAGGGGAGAAAAAAAAAGAAAGGAAGAGAAAAAAAATAAACAAATAAATAACGTTCGGAAGAAATGTGAAACGATGAAATTTATTCGATAAAAGGAAATATCTTGTTCGATTAGATGAAAAGAAAAAAAGAAAGAAATAAAGGAAGTGAGAAGGAAATAAAAAAATAAAAAAGTAAGAATAAAAAAAAAAAAAAGCAAAAGTAAAAAGAACAGAAAGGAACGAAAATGAATATTTACCCGTGAATTAACGCGCTCGCACGAAAAATTGTCGCACTCGCAATATTTCCCATAAATCCTTTCCGTTGGATTGGTCCGATAAAAACACTCGCAAAAACCACAAATGCACTGGCCACGGTCGTTACACACTTTTGCGGTCGCATTGTCGGCTCTACAATCGTCTATGGCGTTCGACAATTTCTTTGGTGAGTGGCGTGCCGTACATGGATCATCCTGTGCCCAACAATAGAACAGAATCAATAAAAATATCTTTGACGATAGCAACAACTTCCGCAACATTTTCACGCGAAATCACGAATGCCGGGACGCGAACGCTTTTTAAGAAAAAGAGATTAAAAAAGAAAAAGAAAAAAAAAAGAAAAAGAAAGAGAGAAAGAGAAGAAAAAAAGAAAGTGAGAGAGAGAGAGAGAGAGAGAGAGAGAGAAATCTCCGAATCGTAATGGACAAACTCGTGGAAGCTGAGAAGATATTATTCTCGTTTTAAAATAGTACTTTAATCGTTGAAAAATTCTGAACTCTTTGATAAGCACGTCGATTGATAAACATCCTACGTCAGAATCGCTTTTATTCCGACGCGAATGTCGGAATTACCAGCAAGAAAATGTTCTTTTTTCATTTTTTTTTTTTTTTTCTTTTTCTGTTCATTTTCTTCTTCTCAAAGTTCGTTATTTCTACAATCCTTCTAGCGATGATAATTCATATTCGTCGCTTTATATACGTACGTTAGGAAAAGAAGAAAGGAATCTTTAGAAATAATTTCCACTTTCGTTCTTTACAGTCTTATGCATTCATATAATATAATATTACTATTGTAGAAAAAATTTTGTATTGTAATATATTTTTGTTTCTTTTTTTTTTGTTTTGTTTTGTTTTGTTCTGTTCTTTTTTCTTATGTTCTTTAAAGCAGATGCTCCACATTCAAAAATCAAATTTCAAAATTTATTTAAACCTTAAATGAGATACGTAGGGCGTCATCTTCCATATATCTGTGTAACTTAAATTAACGGTAATATAGAAATCTTCTTTATCGAAGGAGTATAATTACGTGTGCGTATGAAATTCTTATCGTTAGATGGCGGTAAAAAAGAGACTGTTCATAAGTTCATCTAATATGAATAGTTCATTCAATTGCCGAACACAGTAAGAACCGCATTGGCGACTGTCTCTTCGCTAGGAGATTTCGTGATAATAGGTAAGTCGAATAAAATACTCTCGTCCGAAATGTATTTCTAAATTGAAAAGAGGTAAAAAGGAAACAAGAAAGAAACCGACTGTATCGATAATGTACATTCGTGTTTCATAAATTATCACTACCCTACGAGAATCATTGATTCGAGGGAAGATCGTACAAAAAGACATTATATAATCGAAGCTCTCGAAGAAAATTACAAAAGTTTGAATTATTAATGAGTAGGTTTCGAAAGAAAAAAGAAGAGAAAAAAAAAACCTTATTCCGGCCAATCGCTTTCCCCATTAAATTCTATAAATAATTACAAGTCTCGTAGAAAAGGCGAACAAAAAAAGAAAGACGAAATTTCGTTACAAAAAACGAACATTCAAATTTTACTTACGTATCCGTACATAACCTTGTAAGCACTACAATGTGATTTTTTCTTATTTAACATAATCACGTAACATCGACTATGATCTAATGTTAAATATTATACAATCCTATTCTTTGCCACGGTATAATAGATCTCGTATATTTATAAATACGATAAACTTATTTATTTTTTAAGGTTAGATCTCCCGGTGAAACGTACTCGCACGTATCTACAACATCCAATAGTTATCGACGTACCAATTCTTTTTTTTTTTTTTTCTCTGCCAACTTAACCTCATTTTCGCCTACCATAACTTACAATTGAATTTCTACATGTTCGAATGCACTTTATTGATTCCTCGTTATAGCCAATGGACGTTCTATTAATAATTTATACGTGACATTATGCGACAGAATATACATTTGAAAACAAAGGGAACGATTTAAATGGAAATACGTGGGATGGTTCGATCGATTTTTCATAAAATGTTATAAAAAAAAAAAAAAAAAAAAAAAAAGAAACAAAAAATTTGTTTCCTTTCTTCCTTCCCCTCCCCGTCCCCGTCATTTCACTTCAGACGTGATTACCGATGAAATAAATAATAGAGGTCGTCGTAAGGAGCGCGGTAAATTCAAAAGCGCATTTTTCATACCGTTATATCGTAAATATTTCATCGGTCAACGGGAATATATAATTTACTTAGATACGTATATTCATATTTAACAATCTTTAAATAGACCGGGAAAGCTTTTTGAAATTATCGCGTTATGTAATTTTGATGATTGTTACCGAATTACATATCTCAAAGCACGTGGTTAGATATTTTGATTCGATGTTTATATATACATACATCTATGTATATATATATATGTATATATGTATGTACGATGTTATAATTACCGTTAAAGATAGATTCGTTATATCGTTTTTACAATTTTATCGATTTTTCTTTCCTTTTTTTCTTCTTTTTAATTTATTTTTTATCACTCTTCAACAATTAAAAATTACTTTCACCTTTTTAATAATTATCATTGATTGATCTCTCGTAATTTTTTCTTTTCTTTTTTATTTTTTTTTTTTTTTTTTTTCTTTTCCTTTTATCTTTTCTCAAAGAATTTCTTATCATCGATTTTATCGTATATGAATAAAACTCGAGAAGTAAGATAATTTTTGGCATTTACTACATGGCTCATAGATATATCAAAATACGTTATTATTTTAAACGTAGACGGCGCCAGGATTATCTATATTTATTAATGTAACGAAGAAGCTAACGAAAATATCTAGTAAAGAAAATTTGACTATTGGAAAAAATAAAAGTGTAGAAATAAATCTTGAATCGATCGATCGTTCCTTGCTCCAATAATTATATCGTTATTAATTGAAAAGGCAACAAATTTCTGTGCAAGTACGTCAATGGTGAAATAGGTCAATTGCAATTTTATCGTCTTTAATAAATGAATAATCATATTTTATGACGCAAAAGAATTTTTTTTCTTTCTCTTTTTTTTTTTTTTTTTTTTTTTTTTTTTTTTTTTTTTTTTTTTTTTTTTTTTTTCCTTAATCATTTACGCGCATACATTTATATATTTGTACTTTGCTCCTAGCTTTAATGTTTCTAGAAACATTTGTGTAAGGAGAATTTTTACCAAAAAAAGAAAGAAAGAAAAAAAAAAGAAGTAAAACTTACATCGTAAATAAAAGTAAAAGTAAGTACGTAAAAGTAAAGCTTACATCGTAATATTCTTTAATATTGTATATTACAATAATATATATTCATATTATATTATCGTAACAAATATTATTATAATGTTTTTGTAATAAGGATATTATTATTATTATTATTATTATTATTATTTTATTATTATTATTATTATTATTTAAAGAAATTTTTAAAACATTATTATTATCTAACGTTATAATAATATATTATAACGTAATATTATAATATTATAAAATCAATGAAAATAAAATATAAAAGTGTTAGATAATCATTAAATATAAGGAAAATCGAAGTAATATATTATGTCGACAGAAAAAAAAAAAATACGATCGATATTAGAACATATTTTTCGTATGTATAATCTTATCGTCGTATTATCGACTATTTAATCGGAATAAGGTGAAAAGGGCAAAAAATAATCTCGATTATTCTAGCAGTTTGAATTTTTTACCAATATCCTACAACCATCATACTAAGATAGATAATATTTTAGCTATATATAGTCGACAAAAGATTTCATATAATTTTTCTTTGACTTTTAATAAAATAGAACAAACTGATAACAATAAATCTAACAAACGATTCGATTGTACGAATTCAATCGGCCCGTAAGTTCTTAAATCGATTTTAAAAATCAATTCGACTTGTTTTATCTTCGAGCAAAATGAAAAAAAAAAAAAAAAAAAAAAAAGAATAAAATTATCTTAGAAAATGTCGAAGATCGATCGATTTTTTAAATCATCTAGAAATCCGCTTTCTATGATAAATTATAATCGTATAATAAATTTTTTATTTCCCTTTTATTTTGTTATTATTTCTTAATTTTCTTTTTATTTATTTATTTATTTATTTTTTCTTTTTTTCTCTCTTTTTCAGAAAACGAAACCGATACTGCAACACCGAAATGCATCTATCCCCTGTTTGCCATTATGCTATTAGATTGTCGTTGAATCAGGTTGGTACATAGTGTCCTCTTACATTTTCCAAGCGCATGTTACGTAATTTCTTTTTTTTTTTTTTTTTTACTCTTTTATTTATTTATTTTCTTTTTCTCGTTAATTTTTTTTTTTTGTCTTGCATTAGGATTAATATATCTTATGACGAATAAATTGCGTCTTCCTTTTGCTTACGATTTTTATTCATATTTGGAAAGACTAAAATCATCAGTATTAATCCTCTTTTAATCCAATCTTTTTTTCTTTATATTTCCATAATCTCAAAAAGAAAAAAAAAAATTATACAATTCGATTGTCATAATACATTATATTGCCAGAATTATATTCTAGTTAATATAATTTATATGTAGTTAAAAAGAAAGAAAGAAAAATAAATAAAATAAAGTAAAACTAAACTACGAAATTAAACTAATGATGAAACACTTCGATTATGAATTAATGAACATTTTTTGAAATGAAATAAAATTAAAAAGAAAATATAGATATACATACACAAATGCTAGACACACACACACACACACACACACACACATATATATATATATATATATATATATATATATATATATAAATGTATAATGTGTAAATGTGTAATGTAAACAAACGTTACAATAAACAAGTTATCTGCCGTTACGAAGGATTAATTAAAAATTGTCGAATTGTCTAAAAACGTTGTAAAGAAAATTTTTCTTTCATTTCTTTTATTTTTTTATTTTTTTTTTTTTTTTAATGATTATCATCATCCTCATCATCGCAACAAAAATCATGTAATGTCTAATTTTTCTTTCGTTTGTATAATTTTCAGAGTGCTGGTTCATCAATATTTCGTAAAAGCGTACAAGAACGTGGCACAATGACATCCGCAGTGTTCCTAGCAACAATTGGACTATCATTGAGCATGTTTTCGTTGAAACAAATGCAAGCGTGCACTCAAACACGTCGAAGATGCCATTAGGAAAATATGTTTGTCAACAATCATATCTACGCAACAGACAGAGAGAGAAAGAGACAGATAGAAACGAGCAATTATTCCTTGGCATCGATGCAAAAAAAAAATAAAAGAATTATTTTAAATCGTCCTTATAGATTCGTATTATTCGACAATTTGATAAGAAAAAATTCCTATTTGAATCGTCCCGTCAAGTAGCGAACAAAATTATTAGATACATAAAAAAGAAAAAAGAAAAAGTAAAAAAATCACAATTTTTTATCCTAGATTTAATAATAATAATAATAATAATAATAATAATAATAGTAATAATAATAATAATAATGATGATGATGATGATAATTATTGTTATTAGATAATATAGGTCGCAATTGAAGGTATTTTGATTTCAATTTCATTAGTATATAATATTTGTACACGTAATAATAATAATAATAATAATAATAATGCACGTTGTAAGACTTGTTATCAGATCTTTCGATTATGTCGAATTAATTAGCTGGTATAGGATTAGAGATAAAGAGAGAGGAAGATCTAATTTTTCACGTTAAAATCACTTTCTTACAAATTTTCTCAATCTTCTCGTTGAAATAGAAATTACTATATGCATGCATACAAACATATATATATATATATGTATATATATATATATATATATATATATATATATATACATATATACAATTAAACGAAATGAACTGTTACAAAAACTCCATGGGTTCGATTCAAAATTTTTTGTAAACTATGCTCGGTGGATACTAAAATCTCTCTGTGTATATTATCTAAAATAATCATCGTTCGTATTCATTCATTTATTCCTCGCACAATAATCAGAAATAAATAAGAAAATTATATCGTCCATTTTCATTATTCGTTAATATTGTAATCAAATTAATTGTGAAAAGAAATATTATGTAATAACGTTAATTTGTATTTTGATATTACGCGAATTTGTGCCATCTTTATTCTTGTTTCTTTTCGTTTTTATTATTATTTTTTTTTTCTTTTTCTTTTTCTTTTTCTTTTAATTAAACAATAAGTCATGATAGGACCGCCGACTCCGTTAGAAGAAGAAACGAAAGAATGGAAAAAAAGAAATAAATGTAAATTATCTTTTATTTGCACGCGATATCATCTAGATTTTATTAAATGCAACAACCCATGTATACTTATCTATATATAATTTTACGATCTATGATATATCAAAAATTGTACAATAGTAATCATAGTGACATAGTTATGCACGATTGTTGATAAAAAATGTTTGATCTATCTTTTCCTTTCTTCTTTTTTTTTTTTACCTATCTCCTCTTCGTCCTAGTTGACGATATCCTATTTACTTTTTGATCTCATAGGAAAAATACATAATATATATATATATATATATATATGCATACTCAACTCTCTTGTCTTATTAATTATTGTTATTGATGAGTCTATATCCTTGATATTGGCAAACTTTACACGCACTTTTAAAAAAAGAAATTTTATTAATGAAATCAGTGACGCTTAAAGATAATCGTTTTTTAATTTATATCAATTGTAAAAATATAGATATAGATAAGTTTTATATATATATATATATATATATATATATATAAAATAACAAATTTTAATTGGATAGAGGATCAGTTTGGATCAGAGTTCAAGTAAAACTTAAGACTTATGATATTTTTTCTTTTTTTTTTTTTCTTTTTTTTTTTTTTTTTTTTTTTTTCTTTTTGGGACTTAACGTATACATTTATTTATAATTATTATACAGTCTCTCACACTCGATATTTCTCCTGTCATAAAATCTTTCGCAATAATTACTCTCTTTCCCGGGCCACCCCCCTTGTTCTGTGTTTTCTTTACTCCTCATGCAAACAATAAAGGAAAAAAAAAAAAAGAAAAAAAAAAATTGAGAAAAGGAATTACTTAAGAAAACAAAAATAAACGTCCCTCCTTCTCTCCCATCCTATCTTTATTTTTCTTTAAATTTATATTAACAATATACGATTATCAAATACGTATATATCTTATTATTCGATTCGTATACCTTCTCATTGAACAACTTTTATTCGCGCGAGGACGCGTTCGTTATTTCTTTTCTTTTTCTTTTTCTTTCTCTTATCTTTTCTTTTCTTTCGCATGAACAGCAATAACAAAAGGGATGTATGTTATTTGTAATAAAATTGAAAAGTGAGTCGCGATCGATCCGACGAAATCCCACGAATATCGTGTTAGTTCGTTCTCTCTCTCTTTTTCTCTCTCTCTCTCTCTCTCTCTCTTTCTCACACATTCTTTTTCTTATTCTCGTACACGTGATCATGCGAAGAATATTTATAGAAGCGAAGGATAAGCTAATAGAAAATTATGGCCGACTCTTGTAGAAAGGAGAAGAAAAATGAAAAATGAAAAATGAAAAAAAAAAAAAAAACCGATAAACTTAAATAAAACTTTGGCAAAGTGCTGTTTGAGCCTTTGGCAAATGAACACGACCGATCTAGAATGGATCGTTCATCGATCAGTTTATTGATCACTTTTATTGAGCGATTGAATATTTTCTTTTTATTTAAAATGTGATGATAATAACGATGATGATC
>NC_062192.1:1410504-1415504 GCF_912470025.1 Vespa velutina
TCATTGATTCGATCTTTATATGATTATTTAAGACATCGAGGAACAAGGCAAACGTGGCGAACCCATTTGCGTGAGTACCCTGTCAAGCCATTGCAACGGACCATTAAGATGCAACTCGATCCAACATGGCGTCGATGTCACTGTCTGTCTTCGATATTCCGCTCCCCAGCCCTTAACGAAACTCATTCTGATCGTACACATACGCGTCAGCTGATAAACCGCTTCGAAACCTTGCGACACCGATTGCGACAACAATGCCGCAAATTCTTGATTATTGAAGATCTTCAGATTACAGCCTGTAATTAATAAACGAGAAACGTTTTTTTCTTCTTTGTTCTCTTTGTTTTCTTTTTTTTTTTTTTTTTTTATTGATCGATCCATCCGAATATAATTCGATTGCGAATCAACTTACCAGGTGGTATTTTGCAAACGGTAGCTGGATGCCAACCGTAACGTTGATTGCAATTTGGACTTTGCACAAAGATGCTCGAATCTGAGAGACACTCCGCAAAGACCTCGCCGCCAATATAATAGAGTCTGACGCCTTTGCCGATATGCCGTCTGGTCTGTTCCACCACGCTATTACGATTAACGTTCGAGAGCAAACCGAGACAAAAGCGTTCGGAATTACTTGGATCCGTGAAACCATCCACTGTGATACTTGGTTGT
The DNA here is from genome assembly GCF_912470025.1 of Vespa velutina. Lineage (NCBI taxonomy): Eukaryota > Metazoa > Arthropoda > Insecta > Hymenoptera > Vespidae > Vespa > Vespa velutina. The sequence continues at coordinate 1,411,174 of NC_062192.1, forward strand.
GAGGCGTGAAACGTCTCCCCAACTCTTGTGTTTAGCTCGTAATAACTTATCGAACACCTAAATACAAAATCAAATATTTAATAATAATATTAATAATAATAATGACAATAATAATTATATAGTAATTGTTAGAGATAAATTAAATGAAATGAATTTTCAATAGTCATCAAATTCGTTTTTATTTCTTCGAAATTAACTTTCAATATAGCTTTTTTTCTTTTTTTTTTCTTTTCACACCGAACATTTTCAATGAATTTTATTTTTAATAATATCTCAATCCAAATATTTTCTAACGACGTTTTAATGTATTTTTATTCCGAATCCTTTCTAATGAATTTTTAGTAATTTTTAATTCCCAATATTTTCTAATTATTTCCCAATATTTTCGATCTATTCTAAATAATTTTAAATATTTTTTTCCGCTCCGATCTTACTAATGAATTTTCTCTATTTTTAGCTTCGATGTTTTTTACCATATTGCCTAAAAAAAATTCCAACGTTCAAATGTTCGATTTGTATTAATAATTTTCAATTAAAAAAGAAAAAAGAAAAAAAAAAAAAGAAAAAGAAAAAGTTCGGTAAAAAAAACAAAAGAAAGAAAAAAATATTCCAACGTTAGTCATCGGCAATGAGCCAATAATAATTCGAGAAAAATTTTTCTACGAAGATGGACGTCATTTTTATGAATGGAGATCCATGTGACCTATTAAATTTAATTGATCGTGCCTAGATCATAAAACGAAAATATATCGTAGAGATTTACCAGAAGGCTGGCTCGCAGTACATTACGGGCTGGGCATCTACAGGACTGGGTGATAAGCGGGATAGAGACATATTATCGTTGTGATCCATGTTATCGCCGTCCTCGCTGATGTATCCGGGTGGTGGTGTATCAGCTGGAGGATCCATAGATCCCGACGTAGGATGAGGCGAGCCTTGCACGCTTCCTAGACTCCCAACACTCGCCGGACTGGTTGCCTGCATACTCTGTTTAAACGACGAAATAATTGATCCTTAAATAATAAATAATAACGATCTATAATATAAATTATATAATAACCATTAACAATAACATCTGTACAACATATACATATATTTCACAAAGCATAAACAAGTATTAATATAATTAGTTTATGATTCAAATAATTTAAAATTCATTATAAATTTAACAAAAGTCACTATATGTGTGCATGTATATTTTCAAAATTTTATTACAATTAATGATAAAAATTAATCATTATTTTTTATAATCGAGTTATATATAAATGTTTACCTGCATTCCTTGGTATGGATTGTTTGGTTGTTGTTGTTGCTGCTGCTGCTGCTGCTGCTGCTGTTGTTGTTGTTGCTGCTGCTGCTGCTGTTGTTGTTGTTGTTGTTGTTGTTGCTGCTGCTGCTGTTGTTGTTGCTGTTGCTGCTGTTGTTGTTGTTGCTGCTGCTGTTGTTGTTGTTGCGGGGATTGCGGTATGTTTTGTTGATTGTGATGCTGATGATTCAACGTCGCGTGGAAGCTCGTGTTTTCCGGTACGCTGACGCTCAGCTCCTCGAGGGAGGTGTTGTAGAGTACGGTCTCGTCCCCGGCTAGATTGTGCCGCGGCACGAGAATGGCCGGCAAAACTGCAAAGTTTCGTGCAATCGATATAGTCACGCGATCACTCTGGTTATCGCTCGTGACGCTCGATTTAACGGCCGCCAGAGAAAGAGAGAGCGAGAGAGAGAGAGAGAGAGAGAGAGAGAGAGAGAGAGAGGAGGGAGAGAGATGGGGATGGGAAGGGAAAAAGAGAGAGGGGAAAAATTAAATTAAAAAGAAAGAAAAAAAGAAGCAATCACTAAATATCACGTTCGTATTTCATTTCAACGACACGAAATCGACTTTCCCGTTGTGCCAAGCCCACAATCAATATAATAATAATGCGTAAACTATCAATTAGACAGCAAATTGTATTATGTATACGTATATCGTTTTACGAGTCATTTGAAATTTGCAAAACGATATCTCGAATATATCCGATTCTCGGTCGTGAACCATTTTTAAAATGATCAACGTCTCTCTCTCTCTCTCACTCTCTCTCTTTCTCTCTCTCTCTCTCTCGAATTATATTATCGCCAATAATATATTATATCTTTTGCATTTATTATATCAACAGTTACGAAATAAAATTTCTTCAACGAGTTTTACTCATGAAAATGTAAGAGGATAAATTTAAAAAGGGGAAAAAAAAAAAAAGAAAAAAGAAAAAAATCCCTGCTATAAATAATATCATAAACGATCGACCATATTTATTTCATATATAGCGTTAAAACAATTTGATTCTAATTGCGGTTTAAAAGAAAAGAGGAAAAAAAAGAAACAAAAACAAAACAAAACAAAATGAATCAAATGATTATGATTAATATTAACGATTAAAATTTTATAATCCGTAAAGAACCAATCAATCCAAACAACCAATCAACCAACCAACCAACCAACCACCCAACTAACCGACAAAGCAACTAATTAACTAACTAACTAATTAAATAATTACCTAACCAACGCGAACCAACCAACTAACCAACCAACCTGGAGTTTGTATTCGTTGATAATGATAAGGATTTACGCAGACCTCGTCCCTCTTTTGCGTGAAAGCGTACTCGCAGTGCTCGATCGCCCTTAGCTCGTGGTGCGATTGCAAATCTGGCCAACGCCAGAGACGACAATAGATCACGTGGGGGAGACCCTTGCCTCGTACACCTTGGACCCCGTTGTCGCCCACGCCACCCGGGCTAGGCCTATTTAAACACAATCTCAATGAGATGACGATCATTAAATTTTTATATATATATAAATATATATATATATATATATATATGTATGTATATATAAATAAAAGCAAAAAATTATATAATTCATTACATTTAAGTGGAAATAATTATCTGATCAAGTTCGACATTTTTCTTTTTTCTCTTTTCTCTCTTTTTCTTTCTTTCTTTCTTTTTTTTTTTTTTTGACTCCCCTCCCCCTCATTTTTCAAATAATTCAGATAAGATTTATCCTTAAACAGGAGATCGAACAAATTTTAACATTTTTCAAATGCAATTGGCTCTGACAATGAAAATCTCATTAAATTAAAAAGAATCGATAGAAAGTTGAAAATGTTTCGAACAGATTGTAGAAAAGAAAAATCATCGAATATGATAGAGTACGAAAGTATGAAAAGTTTTTGAAGGTATTAGTTATACACACATGAGGGTTAATATATCAGATAAAAAATTTTCCACGTCTAATAGCGAAGAAAAATTGATTGATAATATTGAAAAGTAGAAAGAGAGAGAGAGAGAGAGAGAGAGAGAGAGAGAGAGAGAGAACATAAATAAATAAATGAAAGAGTGGGGAAAAAAAGAAAAGATATCCAGTATCCTTTACGAAGAAATTATTTTTCTCTAAGCATACAAAAAAAAAAAAGAACAGAAAAAGAAAAAAATATGAAAAAGAAATGAAGAGAAAAAAGAAAAAATTTATTGCAAGCGAGACCTTAAACAAACAATGTAAAACAATGTAAAACAATAGTGTTGTAAAATGTGTTAAGAAAAAAAAAAAAAGAAAAACTATTTTTTTTAATCATCAAAAACGGGAGAGAAAAATTCCTTTTCTCAATCACGCGTTTGAAAACGATTTATGATATTGAGAATCGACGGATCGACGTCGTACGAAGAAGATCCGTCAACGAACAGCATCGATTCTCTTTCAATAATGTTTCCGCCAAGGTACGTGTTGTGTCATAGCCTTGGCTTTTTCATTCGTGTATATTCATTCTCATTCTCTCATTTTCTCTCTCTCTCTCTCTCTCTCTCTCTCTCTCTCTCTCTTTTCTTTTTTTTTCTTTTTTTTTTCTTTCAAACAGGAACCTACTTTTGCGTACACATACATAAAAACACACACATACACGCACACAGAAAGAGAGAGAGAGAGAGAGAGAGAGAGAGAGAAAGAGACAACACACAAATCACGTCGGTGCACTCTCGATCATGGGTTTCACTGCTGCGTTCCGGTTACATAATAATTCAGAAACGCTCGCACAGAATTTATATGACAATTTCTCGCGCATCGACCGTTTCTCTCTCTCTCTCTCTCTCTCTCTCTCTCTCTCTCTCTCTCTCTCTCTCTCTCTCTCTCTCTCTCTCTCTCTCTCTCTCTCTCTCTCTCTCTTTCTCTCTACAAGCCACGCGATTTCGCTCGATAGATCCTTATTGCTCGATTCGTTTAAACTAGATAGAAAATGACGATGCTTGTTGCTTGGCAATCGTCGGAAGTAACCGATATGAGAAAGAGAAAGAGAGAGAAAGAAAAAGAG
>NC_062192.1:1418004-1460504 GCF_912470025.1 Vespa velutina
TTTTTTTTAATTTGTTTTAAATAGATTACGATTTTGTCGGATATTTGGATTTTATTTCTCCCTTTCTTTCTTTCTCTCTCTCTTTTTCTTTTTATTTCATTTCATTTCATTTCATTTCATTTCATTTTACTATCACACAGACTTAATTTTTATAAAATTTATTATCCTCAGTTCTTTTCTTTCATCGTTCTTAAATATTAAAGTTTATACTTGATATAATATTATTTTACTACGTATAGTAAATTCTTATAAATTTATGATAAAAATAATAATCTAGATAATATTAAAAGTTATATATAGTAAAAATTATATTATTATTCTTTAATAAAGGTATATATAACAATATATAATTTTTTGTAAACATAAAAAAAGAACCTTCATAAAGGCTCAAAAACAACAACAGAAACAACAACAACAACAACAACAACAACAAAAAGAACAAAATGAAAGAGATAAAATAAAAGAAAAAGAAAAACAAAGAAATATCCTCAACCTTGAAAGAATTGATATTACGATCGTATAAACAATTTATGTTTATTTATTTATTTATTTTTTTTTTTTTTTTTAATATTTACAATTTCCTTTCGTAATACGTATAATAATAAAAGAGATAATCTTGAGAGAGAAAGAGAGAGAAAGAGAGAGATAGAAAGGGAGAGAGAAAATCGATTAAAAGGATCGATTTAAAGGTCCCGTCCTATAGGGACAGTCCTATAGATTCGTCTGTAGGAAACAAGAACGATATCCTGTGAATATCCAAAGGTACGAAGAAGATTCTTATCAAACTAAGACGACTGGTAGGTCGCAGCTGGTGGTGGTAGCCGGACGAACGATAAGAGTGGTCGAGAGTAGCCAAGCTGTAAAAGAGGAAGAAAGAGGGACTCGAGAAAAAGGCCGGGTCGATAAGAGCACGACGCCTCGAGACGTATGTATATACATAACTCGGCACGATAACTCTCTGTCTATTTCTCTTTCTCTTTCTCTCTCTCTCTCTCTCTCTCTTGCTCTCTCTCTTTCTCTCTCTCTCTCTTTCTCTCTCTCTGTCTGTCTTTCTCTCTTCTTAAGGCAATGTAAAGTTACACGATTCTCGTTCTCAACTGCATAAATTGCACACCGTTGCAAGGACGACGACTGACGAGAAGAGGAGAATGCAACGACGACGCGACTCTCATCGAATCCGATTTCTAATTTTTCTTTCTTGTTTTTGTTTTCTTTTTCTTTTTCTCTCTGTTTTCCTTTTTCTTTTACCTCTATGTTCCGCCCTCCCCTCTCCCCCACGTCACCGTCTTATTCATAGCTACAATAGTACGTTAACGAGGATAACGTCTTAACGGTTTACATCTACGTTTCAAAAGTTAGAACGAAGTAAAGGAAATAAACTTGGATTAAGATAAATAAATTTATTGATTTTGATCGATTGATTTCCCTTTTTTTTTTTCTTTTTTTCTTTTTTTTTTTAATCGAATGGAAATTTCTCCTTTTATATATATATATTTTTTTTTTCTGATACCACCAAACTATTTTTTTGTTTGTTTGTTTTTTTTTCCTATGTAATCGATCGTTCAAATTATATTTATGTAATTCCTTTCTCTAAGGAGAGGATCAATGTCTGTCTCTCTCTCTCTCTCTCTCTCTCTCTCTCTCTCTCTCTCTCTCTCTCTCTCTCTCTCTCTCTCTCTCTCTCTCTCTTTCTGCCTTTTTTTCTCTCGTTGAAATAAACGTATTCTCATTAAATATATTCCGATATTTTCGAACTCATAAAAAAAAAAAAAAAAAGAAAAAAGAAAGAAAGAAAGAAAGAAAGAAAGAAAGAAAGAAAAAATATGCAATTGAATGACCACAAACGATGGGAATGACCACAAACTCTTTGATTTTTATTTTCCTTTTCATTCCGAGTCAATAGATAAAACTATATTTTATTTTGTTTTTGTTAACCAAAAAAAAAGAAAAAAAAAAAAAAAAACGAAAGGAAACAAAGAAAAAAAAAAGAAAGAGAAAAAAAGAGTGAGATAGCAGAAATAATTCATCATAAAAGTAATCGAAACGATACAGGGCGTTCGATTCGAGATAATATCAAGCTGTGTGATAATGTCATGCTTTTCACACACACACACATATATATATATATATATTTATATATTTATATATATATACATACATAAATCAGGAAACGTAACGGGCCGACACAGTCTATAACCGTTATTCTCTCGTGTTCAGCAAATTGAGCCACTTCAACGTCGCGATACGAAATACGTTGGTTGGCACCATGAGAGAGAAATATATATATATAAAGAGAGAGAGAGAGAGAGAGAGAGAGAGAGAGAGAGAGGGAGGAAGGGAGAGAGAGAGAGAGAGAGGGAGAGAGAGTTTGTTATATGAACGTATATAGCTTATGCAGACGAGTGAGAGAATATGAGAGGATACACGCGTCTCTCTTCTCTAGACAAACTCTCATTATTAGATAATATCGCACTCGGGAAATGGAACAAAGTTTAATTTCCTCGATAAAGGACGCGAGCCAAAGGGAGCATCAACGTCGATCGACGTCCGCGAATTCACTTTATTCACACATATACAAGGATACATGCGTTACATATACTTTTCCAGCCTCTTTTTCTCTCTCTCTCTCTCTCTCTCTCTCTCTTGTTATTCTCTATAAAGAACTCACTTTTTTTTTTTAATCTATACATTTTAATTTTCAATTTTATCACATTTATTTTATTTTATTTTATTTTTATTTTGTAATCTCTTTCTCTCTCTCTCTCTCTCTCTCTCTCTCTCTCTCTCTCTCTCTCTCTCTCTCTCTCACTATCAATACTTTATTATCGATTAGTATTGATAAAAATTCTTGAAATACGTAGACAGTTGACAAACGATAACGATTTTCTAAATGCGAATTTTTGAATTAAAGTAAATATTGACGAATGAACAATTAATTCATATAAGAGGGATGAATTGAAGAGGGATGAAAAAAGAAAAAGGAACAAATGATTTTTGTAATAAAAGAAAACTTTTTAAAGTGATCATTTCATTCCACCGTATTGGCACAAAAGTGAATTTCGTTATACCGCGAAATGTGCAAAAGAAAAGAAAAGAAAAGAAAAGAAAAGAAAAAAAATAGATAAGAAGAAAAATTAAAGAAAAGGGGAAAAAAGCGAAAGAACATTATCGTAAACGAATAATTCAATTATGATGCATTTCAAAAGAAAATGCATATTTAATCAAACCTTCATGATTCAATAATTCGTATAATGAGATTATTGAAAAGAGAAAAAAGAAAAAAATTAAATAAAAGATAAAAACAAAATGATATTTGTAACAAGGAAAACTTTGTTATCGACGGAATGGATTATTTCTTTTCGTAATGTTAACGCGCAAGTGGATTTCATGATACCGCGAAATTTGTAGATATCGTGATAAAAAAAAAAAAAAAAAAAAAAAGAAAAAAAAATTAGATAGGAAGTAAGAGAAAGAAAACAAGAAAGAGAAAGAAAAAAGAGAGAAAGAGACAGACAGACAGAGAGAGAAAAAGAGAGAAAGAGAGAGAGAGAGAGAGAGAGAGAGAGAGAGAGAGAACATTTTTGAAAACGAATAAGTACTCACTTTTTTCAAAGAAAAATATAAAGCTTTATCGAATTCCAACCATATTATTCTCGTTCGAAGGGAAACGAAATCTCATTTCCTAGCGCTGTCAGCGATGTGTTAGCTTCGTGAAGTGAAAAGAGAGATAGAGAGAGAGAAAGTCACAGAGAGAGAGAGAGAGAGAGAGAGAGAGAGAGAAAGTCACAGAGAGAGAGAGAGAGAGAAAGGGACAAACAGAATACGTACACAAGAGGCAAAGGATTTGACTTTCTCGTTTTTCGTTTCTCGTTAAAGGACAATTTCCTCTCCTAACCCCTTCCCCCCCTACTCCTGTCAAATATCCTTGGAAAGGAATACACGATGATAACGATGAGAACGAGTACGATACATACAGCACGTCGTCAACAACGAAACACACAGGTATGGTATAAACGACGTAACTAGGATTACTATTAATAAAGTCGTCATGAGGCGAATACTCTGCTCTGATCGATTCTCTCGTGTACACGTTCTTCTACCTACACACGTGAAAGAAAGAGTGAGATAGCAAGAAAAGAGAGAAAGAGAGAGAGAGAGAGAGAGAGAGAGAGAGAAGGGGAGGAGAGAGAGAGAGAGAGAGAGAGAGAGAGAGAGTACCTAGAACACGCCACGTGATACTACCCTATCGATAATAACAGCTTTCTAAAAAACCTCCTATACCCTCTCTCTCACGAACGAAACATTTAACGATGTAATACGATTAAAACTTCATTATCACTATCTATGTTCTCATAGTACTATCGATCGTTATTTTCTTGTTATTTTGTTATTATTATTATTATTTTCTAAAATATAAATATCGAACGATACTTCTTGTCATGGCAATTAAAATTATTTTCCTTTCTTCGTCACAAATAAGATAATCTTTCGAAATATCGATGGCATAATTATCTTTTAATTCTTTCATTAATACGAATCAATGTCATTTATGTGCAACTTTTCTCTTTCTTTCTTTCTTTCTTTTTTTTTTTTTTCTTTCTTTCTTTCTTTGTCATGACAAAGTGAGAATTAAAAGATACCGAACGATAATTTTTATCGTAATGCTTCTTGTTTTATTCTACTTTATTTTTTCATTTGAAATAAATTTTGTTTTTTTCTTTTTTTTTTTTTTTCTTCTAAAAATGCCTTCATTAGATTATTTCTTTTCAAACGATTCATCGTACAGCTAATCGATCTAATATTCTATTAGATGATCTATAATACAGATCGATCTCCTGTAACGCGAAAACACGTATCGTATTATATAAGGAATTACGAGATCGTGTTGTTATACAAGTAGAAATTATTATTATTATTATTATTATTATTATTATTATTATTATTATTATTATTATTATTATTCGACGAATATCAGCAAGAATGATGAAGTAATAAATACATATGTAATTTATATGCAACTCATAGTACACTGTAACTGATATGAATTGATAATTAATTTAAGTTAATTAATTGAATAATTAATTATTCTTATTAATGAATGAATTAATAAGAATAATAATAAATAAATAAATATATAAACAAATAGATAAGATTGATTCGTATTGTTACGAATTTGAGAAATACGTCTTTTGAATATTTGCGGCAATGGACTATCATTTTCCTTTTTTCCTTTTTTTTTTTTTTTTTTTTTCGAGAAATCGAATGAGAAAGGAACTTCGCGTTGCAATTTCTGAAGCTACGGTGTTTCGCGTGTCATCGATAATCGTACGACTCGCTTACGCAACAAGATCGAATACGCAATTATGTCTTTCTCTCTTGAACTATCGCAACGTTGCTGTTGCTGTTGCCGTAGTTGTTGCTGTTGCTGTTGCTGTTGTTACTGTCACGTGAAGTCTGTACAGTTCATATGTACGTATCTATGTATTTATGTATAGATGTATGTATGTATGTATGTATGTATGTATATATGTATTTATGTATATATGTATACTCAAGCCTCTATCGCAAACAGCATTACGTTTTCAAACGACCGCATTCAAGAGTATCGAACGATCCATCGATGATTGAACATCTCGATTTTTAAAACAAATTCTCGCTCGCATGTTTCCTCTATAAATCTCTTTTATATACATGTAACAGATTAATAACGCTATAGAACGTTTTAAATCAAATTCAATTTAATTCTATCGATTCCATTCATCTTTATATAATCAATTTCTCACAATTTTATAATAACTTATTAAAGATTATTATTATTATTATTATTATTATTATTATTATTATTATTATTTCAGGTTACATATCATCGTTGTCTAAAAACAAGAATTATTACTAGTCGATAAATCATTCACGCGACATGCAGCTGCTTCATGAAACCATCGAAAACAATTCATTACACGTTTATTGTTATTATTTAATTAGAAGAAGAAAAAAAAAAGAAAAAAGAAAAGATAAAAGATAAAAGATAATCTAATACATTTGCTAATGTGTGATAATAATTAATGAACTACGTTATCATCTAATAACAATTGTTTAAATTTTCGATGCATCCCTTCGAACGAGTATACAGTCCAGATCTCTCTCTCTCTCTCTCTCTCCCTCTCTCTCTCTTTCTTTCTCCCACCACATCTCTCTTTCTCCTACCACCCCTCTCTTTTTCTCTCTTTTCATTCATATACTTACGAGAAACAATAAGATCGTTTAAAAGTCGTCTTCTTTGTATTGTTAACGCGGTCGTAAAGAAGAAGACTGACGTAACGTTTCGTGAATTTATCGATGATCTAACGGATAAGTGTCATAAATGAAAGAAGGTTTCGCATCTTCAAGCGTATATGTATATGTGTATATATATATATATATATATATATATATATATTTATATATGTATATCGTTCGCCGTTACCAAGTCGAAAGACGATATGATACAATACGATCCAATCCGATCCGATCTGATCCGATACAAACTACATACTCTTCGAGAATAGTTTTACGCATTGTATACTAATGTCGCGTGACCGGTAAAAGCACGCTCACTATCTCTCTTGTGATTGGAAGATACAGCGATTGGCTGATCGCTAATAAAACAATTATATGCGTCAATAATTATAAAAGTGGTCTAAGTCGAAATTAAAAAAAAAAAAAAAAAAAAAAAAAAAAAAAAAAAAAAAAAAAAACGATTTATTCATTTTTACATTTTCTATTTCATCTTCGTCTACGCATTCGAATGACAATTTTTGTTTTTGAATTAATCGTTATTATTAATTATTATCACTGTCATTTCAATTACTTTTTTTTCTTTTTTTTAAATACATTATACTTTTTCATTTATTTGTTTACAAACAATTAATTACGTATATAAAAGTGATAAACGATATGACATTATTGTATTATTGATCGTAAACAAAAGAGATCTTAAATCGTTCGACAGAAAAAAATTATATCCCGTTTTACGATCAATTGAATTAACGAATTTTGATTGATACCTTTACATCAAAACAATTTTAGATAGAACGTTTGATCTTTCGGCAATCTCGCAAACAATGTATAACTATCGAGTTTCTAACTGTTGAGCTTTCGTAATACACGCAAAAAGATTAGAGTAATGATTGACGCGGTAGGGAAGGGCAGAGAAAAGGAAAAAAAAAAAGAAAAAGAACAAGGATATAAATTAAATTCGTTAACTTGCCGATAGTTAACAAGTAAGTCATTAATTTGATTTTTTCAATTATAATAACCTGGTTATTGCATATATATATATATATATATATATATATATATATATATATATGTATGTATGTATATAATTGTAAGTGTCCCTTTCAACAACCAGGTAGTAACGTTGATTTATCGAAGCGTGTTACGATCAAAGAACTAGTTTATCGTGGTCCCTAATTTGATCGGCGATTTGCCAAAATAGACCGACCACCAACGTTGAGAGTTAGTAGTAGTAGCAACAGCAATAGCAGTAGTAGCAGTAGCAGTAGTAGTAGTAATAGTAGTAGTAATAGTAGTAGTAATAGTAGTAGTAGTAGTATCGGACTTCCGTTAAAACGTATCGACTGTAACTGGAGGCCATTACGACGGCGCATTTCGAAGGTACGCCATTATATATCGGAATCCAATTTACCAAACGCATTACGCGGTCGTATCGCCGAAAGCCACTGGATTTCTGCCTATAAATTTCTTGCTGAATACGTTTAAATTAACGATCGAACACCGATAAGATACAGATTATTCCTCTAGTGTCTTCTAATTTTGGAAAGATTTTAGAAAAGGAAATGAGTAGAATTGAATGTATAAATATTTGCATGTATGTATGTATATTACCACGTATTTAATATTACTCATATATTATATAATAGGTTGTTCCTGTTGATAAGTAATGTCGGAATTTCCAATAAAAAAAAAAAAAAAAAAAAAAAAAAAAAAAAAAAAATATATATATATATATACACACACACACGCACGAACGCGCACACACGCGCGCACGCATTTATTCAGTTGGTACAAAAATAATAGCAATTTTTATTTATTGACTAAGAGTGATAAAAACTGCAATTATTTTCTGCACCAATCTAACATATATTACTTCATTATACTTTTATTAATTTCTTATAAAGAATAATACAATTTTTCTAATCGAACCAATATATATTATTTTATTTCTTTATTACATGTATAATAATTAATAAGTAATTATTTATATATATATACATATATATTATATTGTGTATAAAAATGAAAATGTTTTCTTTTTTAATTTCGTTGTAAAACGAAAAAACGTACGTACGTATGTATATATGTATGTATCTATGTGTGTTGTATATGTATCAATCTATCGATTCACGTGAAGAGAGAAGCGGACACAGTCGACGCGTTAAGAGTTAAATCGAGTTAGAGATCAAGCCGAGGGATGGATGGATGAATTGCGTAGGTGGCGAGGAGAATCGGAATACCAATGGCACGTGCTACGTGGAGCATAGTTGTTTGTACGATCTAACGTTACATATGACAGAACATATGAAAGAAATGAAATGTATTATAGTATTGTTATAGGAAATATCGAACTTAATGATTCAATGAAAACACTCGTATGATACGATATATATATATATAGAAAATAATACTCATGAATGATTCGATTAAATCTTTTTTCTTTTTATAAATACAAATTTTTTTTATAAATATAAAACTCGAATAAATCACTCCACTTATTTATTTTTTTATTTTTTTTAATAATAATAATAGTTTTTTAAATAAATAAATAAATATATATATATGTATATATGTATATGTATATACATTAATTATTCTCTCTCTCTCTCTCTCTCTCTCTCTCTCCTTTCTTTGTATTTTTTTTTTTTTTTAATCGACAAAGCGAAACTTTTATTATTATTATTACTATTATTATTATATTATCATTATTATTTTAGAATCAGATGAGCATACTCCGATTAATCGAAGTTGAAAAGTTCGCGGAATTCTCTTGTTGAGATTATCGGTTAACGAGATCAGTTTACTCTACACGAGTAAAAATAACGATAATTAGCGCAAACTCGCCTCCTCCCCCTCCCTCCTTTTGCTCCCCTTCCCCCACGGCTTATGTCGTAACAAGATAAATCCGCTCTAACGGAGTAAGCGTCCGATACATAACACCGAGAAACGTTTTTGCGGAATTGTAAAATCGCTGATTCAGAATAAAAATTCGATAAGGGATTTTTTTCTCTTGTTTTTGTTCCATTATTTTTTAAGATTTATAACCAATGGTCATTGATGCAAATGTTGAATATTAATTCGCAATTATTATTCGACATAAAAAGAAATTTCACGATAAATCACATTTTTTTCTAACGCGATCATTGAAATAATTTATACGTAAGTCCATTAGACGGATATTAAAGTGTGATGATCTTTTTTTACTTTTTCGTAAATAAAAAAAATATAGTTTTAAATATTCTTAAAAAAGAAAAAAAAAAAAAAAATAATAATAATAAAAAGAAAAGAAAAAAGAAAAAAAAAAGTAAAGAAAGAAAAAAAGAAAGCAAAAAAAGAAGGAAAAAGGAAACAATAAATATCTAATAATATGATTTATATAATGACAAAGTGACAATCTTTTTTTGCACTAATTACAAACTACTAATCATGCATATATTAAAATATAATTTCTTTTTTTATAAACATAGGAACATTCTTATATTCTTTTCATTATATCAAAAAATTAATAAATATACATAATATGTAATGTATAAAAAAATAATTTACATACACGCGTGCGTGCATGCGTACGCGTGTGTGTATATATATATATATATATGTGTATGTGTATGTTATGTATCTTACTTTATATACAAAGTAACTATAAACTAACAGCTGCCCACGCGACAAAAGCTTCTCGTTACCCTCCCCCTTCTCCTCTACCAACACCACCACCATCACCACACTTCGCTTGTTCTTACACGTGTAACGAGCGAGAAAACGCGATGACGCGCACGCGAGAGAATGAGAGAGAAGGAGAGACAGAGAGACAACAGACAGAAAGAGAGAGAGAGAGAGGGAAAGAGAAGAAGAAAGAGAGAAAGAGAGAGAGAGGCGTGCATCGAAGATTCGCCGTGGGAGAGATAACGACCAGCGAAGCAGATGATTTTAACGCTGTCTTATCTACGTAATTCGCTCTCTCTTTCTCTCTCTCTCTCTCTCTCTCTCTCTCTCTCTCTCTCTCTCTCTCTATCTATCTATCTATCTATCTATCTTTATGTCCCTGCCTCTGTTTCTTTTCTTTACCGATCGATCGATGATATCGAAATAAATTCAAGTTAGAAATCTTAATTAAAATAATTTCAAAAATAAATTACATTATAATTTCATATAAGCGATTTCGTACAATTCGATCGTATAAAGAATATTTAAAAGTTATCCATTAAAAATAAATAAATAAATATATATATATATATATATCAAACTGTATCAGATATGTATATATATCAAACTGTATCAGATAATTTATCTCTAATCACTTAAATATACTTCTCATCGTTATTAATAATCGATTCTAATAATAAAATGATATATTAAATGGCATTATATGATTATCTCTCAATTAAGATATTCCGTTACAATAATTAGATTTAGATGAAATATTTAAAAAAAAAAAAAAAAAAAAAAATATACATATATATATATATATATATATAAACTATAATATTATGATTACATTTCCAAATAAGATATTTAGATAAACTTGCTCTTTGCTTTACGAAAATTCAGATTGAAATTAAGAATCGATCGTTACAATAATTTTTTAATTAAATCTTAAAAATTATATGTAATATAATATTTATGTATACAAATACATACACACACACACACACACGTTATTATTAAAAAAAATTTTATATTTGATGAAAAAGTTACTTCCAAATTATATTTCAAAATGATTCAAATACTTCTTTTTATAGAGAATTATATATAATTCGACGATTTTATTTTTTATAAGAAAAATAATAGATAATAAATAATAAGAAATATAGAAATAAATAATAACAAATATAGAAACAAACAATAACAAATATAGAAAATAATAGAAAATAATTTTTTTTTTTTTTTTTTTTTTTTTTTTTTTTTTTTCAAGATCTTGAAGAAAAAGAAACAAGATTATTATGAGGGTGGAGGATTAGGGTGAAAGATGATAGCGTCTCGTAAGATCGATGCTCTCAAGTAGCTTAAAAAAATCCACAAATTTACGCACATACGATTGTTCGTGAACAAAATGTGTGTCCTCTTATATGACACGGCCGACCATGAACTCTCCTAAATGTTCGATCGCCTCTACGTATGTATGTATGTATGTATGTATGTATGTATGTATGTATGTATGTATGTATGTATGTATGTATGTATGTAAGTATGTATGTATATATATATATGTACGCATTACAAACACGCATACGCATATCATCTTATACTCACTTAAATACATATATGTGTACGTACATACGTACGTGCCCATACTTTACACATATATACATAATAAACACGCACGTATATATTTTAACTGTATCGAGCAAAAGTTAGTAGCAAAAGTGGCGTTTCAATCGTTTGTTTTTTTTATGCTTCGAAATGGAGAAAAAAGAGAAATAAAAAATACAAGGGAAAAAATGAAACGAAAAAAAAGAGAAAGAGAGAGACAGAGAGAGAGAGAGAGAGAGAGAGAGAGAGAGAGAGAGAGAGAGAAAGAAAGAAATTTAATAAGTAACGCACAAATCGAGTTATACTACTTTTATTGTTTTTTTCCCACTCCTCTTTCCTCTCTCTCCCTCTAACTCACTTGTTCTCTCTCACCCTCTCTCTTTCTCTATTTTATCGACAAAACGCGTATAACTTTTCTTGGAAAGAGTGGGCGGTCGAGATAGACCAACTAGGTAGTATATGCTATATCCCTCAGCACGAGGGTTGAATATGATTTATTGATTAAGGTTTTTATATATACACCGAGCTCATTCTCTTCCTACGTGGAACGAGCTTCGATGACGCCTTCTCCTTTGTCTTCTCTCTCTCTCTCTCTCTCTCTCTCTCTCTCTCTGTTTTTCTCACTCCTTTTCTTTATTTTTTCTATCCCCTTCTTAAATCGAACACTTATATCGATCAACACGTTTATCGTTAATCGTAATACAAATTTTGTTCGACATTTTATATTTGAAAGAGAGAGAGAGAGAGAGAGAGAGAAAGAAAGTAAAAAAAAATGAAAACAAAAACAATAAAAAGAGAAAAATTAAATAAAACGAAATGAAATAAAAAGTAATATATAATAAATAATGAAATGAAAAATAACGAAATGAAATAAAATATTGAACGAAGGTAAAATCAATTTTACAAACGAGATAGGAAAGCAAACACAGAACGAACATTTATACATTTGCCATTACGAGATTTCAAAAAATAATTCTACTTCGACTAATTAAATGCATATACTATATTTATTATTTATCACACACAAACACACAAACACACCTGTATGCATTTGATATACTAAGCTGTCTTTCTTTCTTTTTTTTTTTTTTTTTTTTTTTTTTTTTATACATATGTATATCGTCATTTGTAAGTAGTAAAATTCGAAAATGTAACCATGTAAAAGAATTTAGATAGTCCTAAGAACTTACGAGAAATGCGGCCCTGTGACTAAAGAGAAGAAGAAGAAGAAGAAGAAAAGGAAAAAAAAGAAAAAAAGGGAGGAGGGGGAGGAAGAAGAAGAAAAAGAACAAATGATAACCCAATTGATTTTTCAGTCTCGTTCTATCGTTCGAGCTTACGTCAGATGATGGGATCCACGATCTACATATCTACGTGACCGGGATTGATGAATGAATCGCGGATGCGGAATTAGTCCCGACGACGAATAAGAATAAAAAATATAAAGAGGCGTTAAGAAGATAACGAAGACGATGACAGGTGCGCGGCGCGCAATTTGAAGAACTTTTAACGAGATGGAAAGTCCAAAGACACGAATGGCAACGCGCGTGCATCAAAATACGTATGTCGCCGTCAACGAATTCGTAAGTGCATTCAATGTTTTTTTTTTTTCTCTCGAAATATTTCACCAATTTACGAAGTTAAAAAAGAAAAAAAAAAAAATAGAGAAAAGAAAAAAAAATAGATAAATAAATAAATAAATAAAAAGAAAGAAAAAGAAAAAAGAGAGAGATCCTAAAATAAAACATAATTATTTAAATATATTTATTTAAATTTATTTAAATTAAACTCTAACGTGAATACAAACGTGTGGGAAGTTGAGAGACTTGATCGATAAAAAAAAAGTAATTACATATAAAGCGTATTATACAGAGTAATCCATTCGAAACAAACGATATTAAAACACAGGCCCGCGATTAAAAGGTACTTTTTTTTTTTTTTAGGTTAGTTTAAAAGATCGATTACTTTTGTTCTCTTTTCTCTTCTTTTCTTTTCTTTTCTTTTCCAGACTACTTTTTTCTTTTTTTCAGACTAATTTCTATTTCTTCCCCTCCCCTCTTCTCTTCTTTTTCCCCTTTCCTTTCTTAACATCGTAAAACTACTAAGCTCAAGAACTTTTGGCAAGCCGAATATTCAATGATACTTACATAAGTTTATTCAAATGAAACACCCTATATATGCGTACATGCGTGCACGTACTTATTTTAAATATAATTCGAACATACACATATGCATATATATATATATATATACACACAGCATACACCATACATACACAACATATATATATATATGCCACTTCTGACGTCACGATCACGTGGTTGAAACAAAAAAAAAGGGAGAAAAGAAAGAAAAGAAAGAAAAGGAAAAGAAAAAGAAAAGAGACGCGTTCGTACGTAAGCGATCGGGACTGTACGAAATAAAATAAGCACGTTCTTTTTGTCTAGACGATTCGCGAGACACACAGAGAGAGAAGAGAGAAAGAGAGAGAGAGAGAGAAAAGAGTGAGAAGGAGAGAGAGAGAGAGAGAGAGAGAGAGACTTAGGCATCCTTCTTTCGTTTGTTCGTTCGTTTCCTCGATGTTCGCCGATCGGTTAGCGAACGGGGTATCTATTCTCGTCATGCTCCGCAAAGCAAGAAAGTCGGTAAGCAAGTTGAGTTGCTTGCCGTCGGAAAAACGTCGATTATCGTTTGATAGCATACATTCGTTTTTAAATGAACGCGATGACATTTTTTTTCCTTTTATATATGTATATATATATACGTACTATATTATATGATATATATATATATATATATATATTTATATATTGTATGTATGTATGAATGTATATATATATACATTTAATAATTACTTTCCGTCGTTTTTAATAATAATTCGAATTTTTGATAACTTCTAAGACAATTTTCTTTCTCTTATTTTTATTTTGATATTCATTCGTTCGTACGTCGTCGTTTGTTTTTATTTCTTATGTTTTCATTTTTTTACAACTTCGTATGTAAAATCCTATGACTCCTATATAGATCTCTCTCTCTCTCTCTCTCTCTCTCTCTCTCTCTCTCTCTCTCTTTCTCTGTCTCTCTCTCTTTCTCTCTCTCTCTATTGTGCCAACATTCAAGATTCACGAGGAGAGGAGAAGAGGGTATTTAAAACGAACGTTACTCTTGGGATGTGAACATACATACCTCGACACTCTCTTTCTACTACTACAATACTACTATTACTGCTGTTACTATTTACACTACTACTACACTACTACTACTACTACTACTACTACTATTAAGAACGCGCGAGTACCTTCGTTTATTGTACTCTCCTCTCTTTCTCTCTTTCTACGGCTCGACGCGCAGCACACACGCGCACATGAGAGAGAGAGAGAGAGAGAGAGAGAGAGAGAGAGAGAGAGAGAGAGAGAAAGCAAATACGCGAAATCTTTAGCTTACACGTACGACCGAGATTGTATGTATAGAGAGAAAGAGAAAGTGAGAGAGAGAGAGAGAGAGAGAGAGAAGATATAAAGAAAAAGAAAAATAAATAAAAAGAAAAACGCGTTATAGCGTGTACGGTATAATATACGCGCGCACACGCAAGAAAGAGATGGAGGAGGTGGAAGAGGAATAGGAGAAGGAGGAGGAGAGGAGGAGGGGGAGATGCACGAGGAGGGGAGGAGAGACCAGCATCCCGTAGCAGTGGCAGTGGTAAAAGACAGAGAGACAGACAGCTAGACACGCGTAAAGATAGAAAGAGACGGAGCGAGAGAGAGAAAGAGAGAGATAGAGAGAGAGAAACAAGGATGGATAGTAATATTAGTCGGTACGCGTACCTCGGTATAGTGATGCACTTGGTATTGCAGCTTTGCGTGGTAATGGCCTTCTCGAGTTCCTCGAGACCCGCCGACTTCTTCAACTTCTTAACGAGACTCTTGACGGCCTTCTCGCTCCATTTGTCCTCGCCCTCGGCCTTCTTCCAGCCTAGCAGCCGCTTCACGATAGGCGGGTTGAAGCTGAGCAACATCGAAGTCGTCATTTGCGCTCGTTACGTGCGCGAGACACCCCGCCGCATCGGGGATTCCGTTCTCTCTTTCTTTCTTTCTCTCTCTCTCTCTCTCTCTCTCTCTTCCTCTCTCTCTCTCTCTCTCTCTCTCTCTCTCTCTCTCTTTCTTTCTTTCTTTCTTTCTCTCTGTCTGTCTGTCTCTCTCTCTCCGTCTCTGTCTCGGTCTTTCGGTCGCTCTCTTACTACCTCCCTCCCTCCCTCTCTATACCCTTTCCCCGCTTCACTCTTTTTCTTTTCTGTATATCTATTAGCTTCTATTTCTTGAAAAACTTTAACCGCACGACGCCTTCTAACTTGTCTCGCGACGGACGTGCGCAAACAAAGAGGTCACCCGCGTGACGCAAAAAAAATAATGACGAAACCCGAAAAGTCCGTGGCGCGAAAGAAAAGTACACCGAACGACGCGACAGCCTCGCACGAGCGGCGAAACTCTCTCATAGCCGCCATGTCGTTCCACAGGAACGTTCTCGGACATACTCGGTTAATTTCGGATAACTTCGTTTGCTTTGCGATTCGCATACAGCGACATCTCGGTATAGAGAGAAGAACAAAAAGGGAAAGTGAAAGTGAAAGTTCCTCTAGTCGCTTGTTTTACGAACGCATCGTACAAAGATTTTCTTTTTCTCTTTTTCTTTTTATTTAACTTTGTTACATGCGAAATTCTTATCCCTTGTAAAGTTTACATAATGATTATCCTGTTTTTTGATTATTACCGTGATAAATGTAATAAGAGAATATATCGTCGTACATAACGATTTGTAAATTGTCTTTTCACGTAATGAATAATTTTCTGAACAACACCGCCGCAATTCCGCCATCTTTAGGAGCTTCGTTATTGGCTGCCGCTTCATGGATCTAACCTAACCTAACAGAACCAATGAGGCATTCTTGAAGAAGCGTCTGTACGCCCGGAAACAAGCTTAGAGTTTTTATTATTTCATTGCAAACATATACATGGATTATATTTTCTGCGTGCTTAGTGTGTTAAGAAAAATAAACAATTGTTGGATTAATATTTTATGAGTATCTAAAGACAAATTTTTATATATTTTTACATCGATTCGATCATCGGTTATCTAAAGTTATTTATAAGTATTTATAAATAAATATAAATGCAATGAGTCGAGACGGTAAGTAATACTAATCAACGAGATATATGAAATATTGTTAGAAAATCAACTTTATATGTTATACTTTGTATGTAGACGAGAGAAGAGATTCGGAAGATGAACGCGAGAGATCCAGAAGTCCTTCGCTGGAGTCTTGTTGTTATGCTAGTTTTGAAAATGGAGTTAGTAGATCAAATTCTCACAGTTCAAATTCGTCACCGGCAAGGTATGTCTTAATGTTTATTTTAACCCTAAATACATTTCTATAATGATTCTAATTGAAATGAAATCTATATAATGTTTCGATAGATCTAGACCGTCGTCACCAGCACAAGTGGGATCACCCGCGTCATCTACATCAGCACGTTCCAATGCAAGTTCTAGAAAATCTTATTCGAGATCACGTTCGCGTTCGCGTTCGCGTTCGCGTTCGCGTTCGCGTTCGCGTTCACCTTCTAGAAGTAGATCTCCCTCTCAGGCATCTACAAAGGAACATGGAAGATTATCTAGATCAAGCTCTAAATCTGGCTGCAGACGAAGTACTTCCAGATCTCGTTCAAAGTCTCATTCGGAAGAACCTGTGGACAATGATAGAAGAAAAGCAACTCCGTCTCCTAGCCCAATGCGTTCTGCAAAGTCCTCATCGAGATCAAGAAGTCCATCCAAAACTAAAGAAAGTTCTGTATCGAGGAATAATTCAAGATGCAGATCTAACTCACGCTCGAGATCAAGGTCAAGGTCTAATTCACCAAAACCAAGTAAAGCTGTTTCTCCAAGGAATTCCCGATCTTATTCAAGATCTCCATCGCCCCGAGTAGCTTCTAGATCACGGTCTCGTTCTGGATCAAGAAGATCGCGTTCCCGTTCACATTCCGGGTCACCAAAGATACCATCAAAATCTCGTTCTCGGTCGCATTCTAATTCAGCAGAACCTCCTACAAGATCGAAATCACGGTCTCTTTCTCGGAGTCCTAAGCGTACATCAAGATCGAGATCAAAATCTCAATCGCCATTAGGCTCGAAGAAAGGTTCTCGCTCGCCTAAATTATCGCCCGAACATTCTCCTTCGGATGCTAGAAAGTCACGTTCCAAATCGAAATCTCCTTCTGTGGAAAGTTCGAAGAAAGGTTCTCCTTCGTCGAGAAAAAGCTCACGTTCGAGATCGCCGTCGCATTCGGGCGATGAAAAAGCTAAATCGAAATCAAGATCTAGATCCAGATCTGGTTCTGGATCAAGGAAACAATCATCATCCTTAGCATCACGTAAAGGAGGATCATTATCGAGATCTCCGAGTCCAGAGCAAAAGGCATTATCAAGGTCAAAATCTAGATCAAGATCAAAATCAGGATCGAGAAAAGCGTCACGATCGAGGTCTGGATCAAGACAAGCATCTAGATCTCGATCAAAATCAGGATCGAGGAAAGGATCTCGATCTAGATCAAGGTCAGGTTCAGGATCGAGGAAAGCATCTCGATCGAGATCGAGGTCAGGATCAAGGAAGATATCCCGATCGAGATCGAAGTCAGGATCAAGGAAAGGTTCCCGATCGAGATCGAGATCTGGATCAAGGAAAATATCACGATCGAGATCTAGATCAAGGTCTGGTTCAAGAAAATCCGTTTCCAGATCTAAATCAAGATCTAGGTCAAAATCCAGATCATTGTCAGGATCAAGAAAGGGTTCTCCATCTCGTGCAGTTTCAAGAAAAAGTTCACACTCTAGATCTAGATCAGGTTCCAGATCTAGTAAATCAAAATCTCGTTCGCGATCTGGTTCGAAGGTTTCAAGATCAAGATCACGATCTGGATCAAGAAAGTCAGGTTCACGTTCACGATCAAGATCAGGCTCTGGATCAAGATCACCATCTAGATCTCGTTCAAGATCACATTCAGGTTCACGATCAAAATCAAGATCCAGATCCCGTTCGCGGTCTGGTTCCATTGCAAAATCTGCGGGTAGATCTCGCTCAAGATCTGGCACAAGATCGAGATCGCGATCGGCTTCAAAATCTGGGAGATCAAGAAGCCCGAGCAGAGAATCAGAAAGTGGAGTAAAAAAGCGAAAAAGAATACTCTCCGATTCGGAGGATGAGAATGATGCTGCTAAAAGTTCTAAAAAAGCGGCACGTGAATTATCCGATAGCGAAGATGAAAGAGATCCCGATAAATCACCTAAGAAAAGAAATGAAGACGATCTGGAAGAGGGTGAAGAACACGATGAGAAGAAAGACGATGACGAGCCCACCAGTATCGTGCAACAAGATAATGAAGATTCTGACGATGGAGTTATCGCAGAGGGAGGAATGTAAGTTGATGAATTATTTTTTTTTCTACATCATAGCATGATAATAATAAATTTAGTCAAGGGATTCTTGAAAGTTTATTTTATGTAGAAATTTAATAGAATACACATTTCCTTCTAAATATTATATAAAAAAAAAAAAAAAAAAAAGGAAGGAATGATATTTATTGTTATTATTATTAATGTTTGCTATCCAGGAGCAACAGATATTTGTAAGTAATAGCATGAAGTAGGCAGATGATTTATTGACGTGGTCATAAATTATTAAATAGTTTGTAAAGAACAACGAATATAATATTAAAAAATTATTGATTTTGGAACTATTGACTCTTGAAACTATTAAGTCAAATTATTTTTTTTTTTTTTTTTTTTTTTTTTTTTTTTTTTTTTTCTCCATCGTTATACAATTATTTCTATTTTTCAGGGATGATTCAATGTCTGATTTTGATCGTATGCTGGCACGTAAGAAGGAAGAACAATCACGTAGACGCAAACGCAAAGATATTGACATAATTAATGACAATGATGATATTATTGCACAATTGTTAACCGATATGAAGGCTGCTTCTGAGGAAGATAGAAAGTTAAATCAATTAAATAAGCCAGCTACTAATAAAATTGCAATGTTACCAAAAGTATTATCACAATTAAAAAAACATGATTTACAATTGGCATTTTTAGAACATAATGTATTAGCAGTTTTAACCGATTGGCTAGCTCCAATGCCAGATCGATCTTTACCATCTTTAAGAATAAGAGACAGTCTTTTAAAGCTTTTATGGGAGGTAAGTTTAACATAGTAAATAAAGCGTTTACGATGATATATATGGTTGATCTACAAAAAAAAAAAAAAGAATAAAAAAATAAAAAAATAAAATAAATCTTTTTCTTTCTAGTTTCCAAGAATTGACCAAGCATCTTTAAAACAATCGGGCATTGGTAAAGCTGTAATGTATTTATATAAACATCCAAAAGAAACAAAGGAAAATAAAGAACGTGCTGGAAAATTAATTAACGAATGGGCCAGACCAATATTTAATTTGTCTGCTGATTTTAAAGCTTTGACGAAGGAAGAAAGATTACAGCGTGATATAGAACAGACACCACAAAAAAGACGAAAAACTGAAGAGGACGGATCTTCTCAAAAATCTCAGGATATTAACAAAGCCTTAAAAGGAGATGCCAAGTATAATGAGATTTAATTTCGTGATGTCAGTATGAAGAAAACAAATATGTTTTTCTAATTTTCTTTTCTTTCTTTTTTTTTTTTTTTTTTTTTTTTTTTATCGTCATTTTAGACCTTTGAGACCTGGAGATCCAGGATGGGTTGCCAGAGCACGAGTTCCTAGACCATCTAACAAAGACTATGTCGTACGTCCAGATTGGAAATCTGACGTAGACATAAGTAGAGTAAGTATTGTGATTTTCAATGTTAAAACATTTATCGTCTATTATATATTTATATTAATTTTGTTTATAGAGCACTAAGAAACAAATGAATCGATTTGAAAGGCATATGAAGAATTATATGGATAATAAAAAAATGAAATCTGCGAGAAGAGCAGTTGATATATCCATAGAAGGACGTAAAATGTCTTTATAATAATGTATATCTTAGGAAAATGATAAAAAAAAATTTTGCAACATCGAAAATATATATTACATCGTGTTGAGCTCTCGTTATTTTCTGTAAAATTAAATGAATTTCTGTATAAAAATGTCTTTATAAGATATAATAATAATAATGATAATAATGACTATGTAAATTATACGATATATATTTATGCTGATGCTAATCAATAATTCTATAAGTTAGATAACTAAGGAAACATTGTATATCCGCAGTTCCGTATATTAATGATACTTAGCAATTCGATTATTTTTAACAATGTACTATATATAGGTTGTATTATTTGCCATTTTTTTTTTTTTACTATATATATATATATATATATATATATATATATATATATATATATATATATATAGTTGAAATATACATGAATTTTCAAATGAAATATATTCCTTTTTTCTATTGTCATATAACGAATAAGTAACAAACAAACAAGCATTTAACTAATTGAAACGAAAGTAAATTAGAAATAGACTCTAGATGCGTAAGTAGTTCTACAAAAAATAAAAAATAAAAAAAAAACTGATTAAGGTTGTTCATGCATCGAACATAGGTTAATTGTAAAAATGAAATTTTAAGCGAGGATATGACATTTTCGAACGTTTGAAAGTATTTTATTTTCTTTGAAAAAAGTCGTGTCGGTTAATTTATTCATAAAAATAAAGCTTTACAATTGCAAAATAAAAACTGAAATAAAAGTCAAATTTTAAAGTATGGTAACATGAATCTTTAGATGCAGCAATCTGCATATGGTAAGATTTGGATCGGTATTATATTGAAATTTAAATCTACCTTATATAGCGTAAGTAATACCAAGCTAATTGCATATTTAAATGCGTTTTGAAAATTTGTTTATATTTAATTCTAACTAAACATTGAAGTATCTTAAATCTTACATTGTTGATCATATTTCGATAGATAAATAAATTGAATATAATAAAATTCTAAAATAATTTCTTTGAGAAATGCATTGAAAAATATTAATTTCTTATTTGTTCTTATTTATTTTTATGTATTCTCATTTCTTTTTATTTACGTTTTTAAGGTTAAACATTATATTTTCTATTCTATTTTTTGTTTCTCGTCATATCGAAATATTTCAAAATTTAAGATATCCATCAGCAATTTTCTTTCTTCGTAGCTTAATTAGAAATAAAAATAAAACGTATTACTGTATATATATATATATATTATGTAAAAAAGATTATGAGAAGACTATCTCGATTGATTAAGACGTGAGATGGGTATAACCTAACAAACTTATACGCCAAAAAGATGCATGTAGGGACAATGTTATACCTATTGCGTTTGTAGTTCGTATTTCATCCGTATCTATCGCTGAAGTCGCATATATTACCAGCAATAGATAATGAATAACCTTAAATGGCTTCTTTCTCTTATAAAATTGTTGTCACCTAACCTATGAGCTCGTTCATTATATACATATATTATTTTGTTAAGTAGTAAATTAATTTTTATTAAGAAGAAAAATTATTAATATATATATATATATTTACAAATATGGGAAAAACGTCAAAGGACAAACGTGATATATATTACAGACGAGCGAAGGAAGAAGGTTGGAGAGCACGTAGTGCATTTAAATTATTACAAATCGATAATGAATGTCATATATTTGATGGTAATGTATCTTGATATGAATCGTAAATTTGTACGATTATCCCTTTTTTTCCATTTTATAAACTGACGTTTCTTATATTTGATCAACAGGTGTAAACAAAGCTGTTGATTTATGTGCGGCACCTGGTAGCTGGAGTCAAGTTCTTTCACGAAAATTAAAGTATGTAGATATATCATTGAAATAATACAAATATATTATTTAAATTTTATATGATATAAAATTATTTTTTTATCCTTAAGTGAAAATTATAAGAAGGCATTGGAAGCAGGTGAAGCGACACCTCCCAAAATTGTTGCTGTTGATTTACAAGCGATGGCACCATTGGAAGGTGTAATTCAAATTCAAGGAGATATTACAAATACTGCCACGGCAAAGCATATAATTGCTCATTTTGATAACACGCAAGCAGATTTAGTTGTATGCGATGGAGCACCTGATGGCATGTTCTTATATTTATTCATTTTGTTCTTTATTTTTGTTATTTTTTTTTTATCATTAACTTTGTAGATTTATATTAATAATAATTAATTGTGAATATATCTTATACTTTAGTCACAGGATTACATGATATGGACATATATATTCAATCTCAACTTTTGCTAGCAGCTTTAAATATAACTACTCATATATTACGACCGGGAGGAACATTCGTAGCAAAGATTTTTCGAGCTAAGGATGTCTCATTGTTATATGCGCAATTGAAAATATTTTTTCCTTATGTCTATTGCGCCAAGCCAAGTAGTTCTCGAAATTCTAGCATTGAGGCTTTCGTAGTATGCAAAGATTATTCTCCACCTGAAGGATATGAACCACATATGTTGAATCCTCTTCTAACTCACGAACCTTGTAATTTTGAAAAATTGACAGGAGTTAACAGGCTCGTTGTACCATTTGTCGTTTGCGGAGATTTAAATCAACCTGACTCCGATACGTGTTATCCA
Source organism: Vespa velutina (assembly GCF_912470025.1). Taxonomy (NCBI): domain Eukaryota; kingdom Metazoa; phylum Arthropoda; class Insecta; order Hymenoptera; family Vespidae; genus Vespa; species Vespa velutina. The sequence continues at coordinate 1,441,211 of NC_062192.1, forward strand.
TTGAATGTAGGAATATATAATGATTTATATTAAAAAAAAAAAAAAAAAAAAAAGAAAAAAGATATGAATAAATATATCTTTATATATAATTTCAAGTATAATACATCTATATATATGTATGTATTATACTTGAAATATTTTCAGATATAATATTATACTTGATATATTTTCAGTTCGAAGGAAAAGAATACAAATATCATGAGCCAGTGCAAAGCCCAATCGCACCACCTTACGAAGAGGCACTCTCCTTACTTGAGGATAGAAGTACTGATTTTCGAAAAGCAGACGTTAGTGTTATTATTGATAATGATCGTCCAATATCCTTATCTGAATTTAAAGAACAAACAAGGCGGAAACAAAAGTGTATAAATGAAAAAGTGATGGAGGAGGAAAAGACAGATGAAAATCAGGAAGACGTGTTGAATATACTTTCCTTGGATACATTACTTCATTTAAATATATCTAATGAAAATAATGATTTTGAGAAGTAATAAATTAATTTAATAAATTAATTTAAACGAAGAAAAATATTGTACAAAAACAAAAAAATTTCTAATAATAAATGTTCCTACTTATTCTATCGTATAAGTCTCTATCTGCATGAAAATATTATATTATTGCGTATATACCTTAATTACTTGAATTTATCAAACGTAAAATCTATACTAACAGGCAAAAAAAAAGATTAGTAAACATTGACTAAAATATTTTCGACCTTCGATATACCTTGTCGTATTAACAAGTATACAAATTTCATATACAAATGGAATTTTATTGCTTTTTGTGCCTTTAAATGAAACTAATCAGTGATAAGAAAATTTCGAATATGACGAAATAAGTTTTATAGAATAATCGAACAATTTATATTTAAATCGGATTTCAAATATTTTTCTATCGATCTAGAGTTACAATCGCAGTTATAGAAAGGAAAGAAAGATGTAAAAAGAAAAGGACGTAATTATCCTGATATCGTTGAATACTATCTTTCAGGAATTTACGCTGTCGTTACGTTATGCGTTACGCTATTTGACCGTCCTTCGGGAATCTTATCAAAATGCTTGCAAACGAAGAAATTTGTAAACATTTACTCGGCGAAACATTTACAAATTCTTCGTCTTCATGTCTTCCTCTTGGGTAATTATCTAAATTATTATTAATAATAAATCTAGAAAAATATTACATATTAATATTCGCGCTTGTAAATATTACAGACGAATAGAACTTGCAACATTTGTGAGAAATTATTTTGTTGCGCTGAGTGTTGTAAGAGACATCAAAGAAACAAGCATCCGGATCAAGAGTTTTATTGTCCGTTATGTTACGGTAAAAAATTGCCATTGCATCCAAAATTAGATGAGAAATTACTCTATCATGTAGCCGTCAATCATCTTCCTTTGTATTGTTATTTATGTGGTGATTTTTTCGAACAAAACAAGGATATCGAATTATTCGGTAACGTTTAATATTTCTTTTTGACTGGTGCCACGTGAAATCACGATCCATAATGATATTATATACAAAATATGTAAAGAAGGGTTTTCGAATTTATATTTAAAAAATACAATTCCATTTGTATTTTTATTAATATAAATCGAAAATGAAAAAATGATTTCACATGGTATGAGATTTTTCTTTTCTTTCATTTTTTATTTAATTACAAATTAAATTAACGAAGAATAATTATTATCTTTGAACTATAATATTCATGGGACTTTCCGAAGATCCATGCAAATTTTGGTTGGCACAACGACGTCCTCAAGTATCGATCTCCGAAAGAAGATCTCTCGTGGCCACGCCAATATCGTCAAATTTAGGAACAAAGAAGAAGGAACATTCGACGATCGACGGCGATTACAATGGTAATTTTGTTGGCCCATTAACGTCCCCGCCAGAACTTTATAGAACAACGAGTACGCCGATGCACGTTGCCGTAACGGGGAAACAGTCGAGCCTCGAATACAAGACTCCGCACGTGCCAAATTTTTTATTAAAGACACCAAACATAAGTTCAGCGACCTCGATAGTAAAAAGTTACACGTACGGATCAGAATCGAAAAGTAGCGATTTCGAGGGTAAGTCTAGCAGTTATTTGACTTGTTATACGAATCAGGATAAAACGCCATTTCGATCTTTACCAAGCGATTTTGGCGTGGAAGAACAGCTCTCAACAAAGAACAACCCAGGATTGATGTTATCGGTTATGCAAGAACAAGAAAGAACCGAATACATAACTGCTACCAAAACTAAATTATCGAACTATGAAATCGAAGGGTCGGCCGATGATATGGAATTAACCGGGGTCCATGGTGGTATATTACCGGAGATGAAAAACGTTGAAGTTAGAATACACGAGGAAAGAAGATCTAGTTCGTTCAAAAAGGTCAGATTTTCTGATCAATACGATAAAGATATTGAATCGGGTAGAGGTAGTATCGGTAGTTCGAATATGACGGAAAACGATGAATATTATGAAGCTCGAGAGTCGTTATCACGATCGACAGTTACAATGGAGGATGTACCAATGAAAACGGATAATGGTAAATTGACTAATATTGATGCGAATGCGTTTGAAAAGAATCGGAATGAGTCGAAGGTAGATTCGAGATCTAACACGGAGAAGATTAGTGACAATGAAAATAATATTGAAAAGGAGAATCGATTTTATAGAACTCAGACCACTCATAGTAACATTGGTGTTACCCAAAAAACTGGTTGTTCTCGTGTCGTGATGATGGTGATAGTAGAGAACAATTCGACTTCTGGAACATCCAATATCGGACCTCTGATCGAATCTGGCTTAAAGCAATTGTCATCGATGTCAGATCTTGCCGAGTGTAAAATAACAGATACGGCTAAAAGAGAGTTGATCAAATCGTCGATGGAAAATAATGTAAATACTGCAAATTATAAATTCTGTTCGGATTCGACTCGGCAGAGTAATAACGTGGAAAGTTCCTTGAATAGAAACAATTCTGCTGGTCTTTTATCCTCTATGACGCATGCGGTTAAACAAGCGCTCAGAAGTTTTCCCGGTATGTTATTAATTTTTTCCAAATCCCTTGAATATGCGACTCATTGGTTTAATATTATTTTTTCCTCTTTCTTTTCTTTTTTTTCTTTCCTTTCTTTTTAAACAAAATCTTATTAATTTTGGCAAGATGGATCGCCTAAAAAAGATTACACGTAAACTATAAAATATATATACGTATATATATATATATATATATATATATATATATATATATGCATGTATATAATATAATAAACGTATATGTATATGTATATGTATATAAACATATGCGTTTTGATAATATATCTTATCGTAGGTGGGAATTTTTTAACGTCTACTTCGAGCGAACGAATGTTTAAAAGAGACGAAATACCTTCGTCGTCCGCAGTCAATAATTATTTGTCAAATATTGCATCTTACGTGTCGAATAATTCGCGTAAACGATCAAGAGATTTCAAGGATGAATCTCCTACCTCAACGACGGCAACTGATTCTGCCGTTTTACATGCCGATGATAGAAGTCCAATGGCGAAAAGACATCGATACGGTTGGTATAAAATCAGAGGACGAGAACCAATTGCAAGGATGAAAAACAAGTTGACATCGCCTAGAGGAATATCCTCGGAAACACAAATTTTTAGTCAAGGTTCTTTGTCCGTTGGAAATACGATTATACCGATCCCATCACGAGCACATCAATCTGTGCAATCCGATGTTATAACTAACGATTAAAGTTCTTTCTAACGTTTCGAGTAATATTTAATAAGAGCAAAAAAAGACAAAAGCAAAATATATATATATATACATTATTAGGTTATGTACGATATTTTTTTTTTTATTTGTCGATCCATCGTTGGATAAATTACATTTATTTTTGATTAATAATTACATTCCGTTTTCGTTTCTTTTCTTTTCTTTTCTTTTCTTTTCTTTTTTTTATTTCATTTTCTTTTTCGTCTTGCTTCGTCGTAATATGTAATGACATAAATACGGACGAGTTTTTCGATAAGCTATCTTGCGTTTTGAAATTTATTTACAATATATTTTCATAATTCGCGCCAGAAGATGTAATTGGTTATGTTGTATCTGCGCAATGAAAAGGCGCAGAACGAAAAAGCGTCCAATCGTCACGCTTAGAATTGTAAGGTTATGTTTCGTTATGTTCAATATTGAAAACGTTCGTAAATGTAACATATTATTCTTAAAAATTATCGATCGTTGCTCGAATAATATTTCTTGGAAGTAATTTTATACGGAACAAGGTATAAATTACATTTTTTTCTATCGTTATTATTATTTCTGGAGAATGAGTTTAAATTTGTATTAACTTTATAGATTCGAAAAATAATTTAAGGATGTCTTCTTGGAAGAAAGCAGCCAAAGCAACGCAAAAAACTCATAAAGAACGACATCAACCAGAGGCTCGTAAGCACTTAGGTCTTCTTGAAAAAAAGAAAGATTATGTTGCAAGAGCAAAGGATTATCATAGGAAAGAACGAACTTTGAAGTTATTGCAAAAACGTGCTCTCAATAGAAATCCGGATGAATTTTACTTTCACATGATCAATTCAAAAATAGAGAAAGGTGTGCACAGAGAAAAAGATAAGGAAGACGAACATACTCCCGATCAGATTAAGTTAATGGAGACGCAAGATATAAAATATGTTGCTTATAAAAGAAATATAGAAGCGAAAAAGGTAGAAAAGTTGCAGAGTCAGTTACATCTAATAGATGCTGCAAATGAAGTAAAAAATACGCATATATTCTTTGTCGAAGATGAGAAAGAGGAAAGAAACTTTGATATTGCTAAGAAATTAAATACGCATCCTGCGTTATTGTCGAGGCGTACAAATAGACCTAATTTGTCTAAATTAAGAGATATAAAGTTCCCTCGAGTTGATGAAAATACTCTTGCTACCATTGAACAACAAAAACACATGGCTTATAAGGAATTGTATAAGAGAATAGAAAGAGAAAGAGAGTTAACTGTCGTTCAACAAAAATTAGAAATTCAGAGAGCTCTAGCAAAGGAGAAAGAAATTAAACCAAAACAGGTGAAACCTGCAACGAGAGATTCTGCTCCTATATATAAATGGAAGTTTGAAAGAAAGCGTTGATATATTTTTATACATATTATAAGGTAAATTTGTTTCATCACAATATTATTTTTGAGGAACTAAAATGTCAGCTATTAGATTATTTTACTTTTTTACTCATCATTCATTATATAATGTTTCTTATTTCCGTTACATCCTTTACATTAATAAATTATTTAAATTGTTAAAAGTTATTACCACTAGTTTTTTTTTTTTTTTTTTTTTGAATATGTATAATACAAAAATTCCTATATTCTTTGATGATAATCCTGATATTTAATCTAGTGGCATTATTTTTGTCATTGACATTTACCCTGAAGACATTCCTGGCATTCCCATCATTTGTCCTGGAGGCATCCCTGGCATTCCCATCATCTGTCCTGGAGGCATTCCTGGCATCCCTGGCATTTGTCCTGAAGGCATTCCTGGCATTTGTCCTGGAGGCATTCCTGGCATTCCCATCATCTGTCCTGGGGGCATTCCTGAAGGCATTCCTGGCATTTGTCCTGGAGGCATTCCTGGCATTCCCATCATCTGTCCTGGGGGCATTCCTGACATTCCAGGCATTTGTCCTGGAGGCATCCCTGGCATTTGTCCTGCAGGCATTCCTGGCATTTGTCCTGCAGGCATTCCTGGCATTTGTCCTGCAGGCATTCCTGGCATTTGTCCTGCAGGCATCCCTGGCATTCCTGGCATTTGTCCTGGAGGCATCCCTGCCATTCCTGGCATTTGTCCTGCAGGCATCCCTGGCATTCCTGGCATTTGTCCTGCAGGCATCCCTGGCATTCCTGGCATTTGCCCTGCAGGCATCCCTGGCATTCCTGGCATTTGTCCTGCAGGCATCCCTGGCATTCCTGGCATTTGCCCTGGAGGCATCCCTGGCATTCCTGGCATTTGTCCTGCAGGCATCCCTGGCATTCCTGGCATTTGTCCTGCAGGCATCCCTGGCATTCCTGGCATTTGTCCTGCAGGCATCCCTGGCATTCCTGGCATTTGTCCTGCAGGCATCCCTGGCATTCCTGGCATTTGTCCTGCAGGCATTCCTGGCATTCCTGGCATTCCTGGCGTTCCTGGCATTTGTCCTGGAGGCATGCCTGCCATTCCTGGCGATTGTGTTACTGTCATCGTAGTAGGAGTAGTTGTATTGGACATCTTTGGCAATTCCGTTGATATACTGATGCAATTGTAATTCAGTTGCCATAATTTATGTTTAGTAGCTATTTCGGTCCGAAGACAAACAGTGATTGATCTAAAAGAAACATAAATAATACTTGGATATTAGTAATAATCATTGGATATAATTATCGAGAAGAATATTTTTTACCTGGGAAATTGATTCAATTCTAAAATATTTGCACAAACACTTGAAAAGAAACTGCCAGGTACTTGATTGCATATTCTAAAGGATTTATACTCTATCGATAAAACAATATATAAATAGAATTAATATATTTTACATATTGTTAAAAAAAAGGGGTACTTTATAAAAGTCTTACCTGTAATAATTTGATTAGCTAAGATTACTGCATTCAGCGTGATATTTACTTTCAGTCTGTTCGTTTCATAAGTAAAATTGACACAAACTAAAAAAACAAGTGATCATTCAAAAAATTTCGCATGCATAGAGTAGAGTATATTAGAAGAATTGTTTTATTATATATTTATCAGTAATTTTTTTATTTTCAACCTACGTTGTTTCGTCATCTTGGTATAAATGATGATAACATTTTCGCAGCAAGAACAGGTGTAAGATGTAGGACAAGTGCATGATCTTCCATTTAACGAATTGGTTTTGAAAATCAAAAATGCTTTCGACGCGGGAAATCCTATGGTGTATTTGTTAATATAAATATATACTAGAGCTGCGTTCTTTATGCATGTATGTATAAAAAAAAAAAAAAAAAAAGAAAAAAAATTAAAAGGAAGAAAGGAACAATTTGAATCAACTAACTTTGCTTCTTATTTATATTAAATTCTGAAAAAATGCACAGTAGTAAGAGGAACGTTTTGCACAGACGTAAATTCATTTCTTCGCACTATTAGCTAATACAAATAATACACAAATAAAAATAATACACAGTTCAGTTAATAATATCGATGTTTTCACACTTTGAACTATCTAAGTATAATAAAATGAACGACGCTTTCTGGTCCGATGTCTATGCGATACCTTTTCTACCGGAAATAATAATCACTATGATGACCGATATAAAAGTTCATTGAATTTTAACGGAAATCAGCGTTATTTGTCACAATTGTTTGACTCGACACTTTATATCGCGATTGTTCAATTGAAAATCATGTTTCTTTGCTTTGTAAAATAATTTTTGGTACTACAATCAAAAAAAAAAAGAAAAAGAGAGAAAAATGGACTATCATTATAAAAGACTATCATATGCTTTCGATCAAACTCGAATCTATTTACAATAGAGAATTGGTCAAAGGTAATTATTAATTAAGATACATATGACAAAATAAAAAAAAAAAAAATATATATATATATATATAAATAGAATAAATGTTTCTTTTAAAATCTTATATTAATCGTCGACGTATGTAAATAATAACAATTATGTTAAAAATCTAATATGTCGTCATCATCGTCGTCATCATCGTCATCATCATCGTCGTCATCGTAATCATCATTATAATCGGTGTCGTCATCGTCTGGAAAAATTTCGACTTGGCCTAATCCACCCCCATCTTCCGGTTTTATATGAGCTAAACCATTTGAACCAAATCGGATGCAATCTAATCCAACCTGCATACGTGAATATTATCATCGTTCATTATCATTTATATACTTAAATCTCCAACTGTACACATATATATATAGCTATCGATGAGTATATATATATATTTAAATAGGATCATAAAAAATGCTTTACTTTGAACAACGTTGTATCTCTAAACTTTCCTTCCATGTTGATACAGAGATGTATATTTCTACCTTGAAAGAATATATTATAAAATCTCACACAGGCCCTAATGTACGGTATCCTTGGTACGGGCACGCAAATTGGTCTAGGATTTTTCCCTGAAACGAGTGGAAAATGAAAATCTTCAAAAAAAAAAAAAAAAAAAAAAAAAAAGAAAGAATTGAAACGACCAAAAAAAAAAAGGAAGCAATATCCATTCAGAAAATCGATTAAGTAATTGAAAGAAGACAGATTTACCGGAAATTGTTCTGGTGTATAGAACCCTGTCGTTCATCAGAACGTTAGCAGTAAAACTGAACTCATCCGGATCATAAGTCACGTTAACGCATGCCTTTTGTTTCCAAGTGGAAAATAATATTCTCGAGCAACAACCACAAACACCTAGTGCACATTGACAAGGTCCTTGTCTGGTTGCTGTTATATCAGTCGACGTCGTACTCGTGGTATTTATCACAGCTTGTCTCAACAATGTCTCAAGATCTCTCATCGTTTCTTGATCTTTTAGAATGATCTTCGTATCATCCTGATGATTTATTACGTTCACTTTAGACTCCGATAATGAATATATAAGAAATAACAATAATGTTTGAACGATCGATAATCCTTGGATCTTCATTTTCTTTTTTTTTTCCATTCAAAATCAAATTTACATCTACATTCTTCCTATTGATAATACTCGATGAACGATCGAAAGACGACTGGTCAGTTAACGGAGGACGGTACCATGATATGACCCCGTTTTAAGGAGAAATTTAGGTTTACCTCAAGTTGTTCACCCGTATAATCGCATTTCGTTAGTTCCTCTTATAGAATACATAAGTTTATTCGCATGTTTGTATGCGTTACGTTATTATAACGTGACTAATACACACACACACACACACACATATATATATATGTATAATGGACACGATGATTCGATTGGGAAATGTTTAATGTGAAATGATCAAGTGTCAATTAAAATAATAATATTCGAATAAATAAATAATATAAATTATATATTATATTTGATATAATAAATACAAAAGAAATTATATATATATATATATATATATATATATACACATAGGCACACACACGCACAGATCACAAGCAGATGAATATCCATGTATCTAATATAAAAATTTTATTAAAAGAATTTAAATGATAAATTAATATTTTAACTGTCCGATCGCAGCTTCTTCTTCAGGACTATAAGTCGTACCAAGAATATTGTTAGTTACTACATCGATATCCGATTGTTCGAAATTGACTTCGTCGTAAACTTCATCTTTCTCGTTTTGATTCGACGTCGATGAAAGAATAAGATCATCTTCCGGTTTCGATAATGATACACCATTCATACCGATTTTCATGCAATTGAAATGTAGAATTAAAATCGGTGCATTTACTATTCGTGTTTCGAGATCTAAACATGCATGAAGATTTATGCCAGTTGTATGAACGTCAAAGAATCGTGCACAGAACGTTATTACTGGTATATAGACGAACGGAATGCAAACTGGTGGGGGATTCTTCGCTGTGAAAAAAAAAAGAAAAAAAAAAAAAACAACAATAAAATAAAGATCTTTATTGTGATCGATTATTATCTTTTTAACTCGATCAGTTAATACTCACCGGATAAGGAACTAGAAAATATCTCTTTTTCATTCATACTAAAGGACATGTTGATAGAAAATTCTTGTGGATCGTAAGTGAACTTGGTGCATGCACGTCGATTAAAATTTATTTTGGTTATATTGACACCCGTACAACAACCGCAGGTCATGTTATTACAGAAACATGGAATTCCTCGAAAAATAAGCTTTGGCAATTGGTTGGGAGTTCTTTCGACGTCCTCCGGTTTACCATTTAATTCTAATCCTGTCGTTGGATCGTAGTATGACGACATGTACTCTGTCATATCTAAAAAAAAATTAGACACTTATTTATATTTCTTTTCGTTCTCTCTCTCTCTCTCTCTTTTTTATATATTATTCCAGGCGTCAAAAATATCAAATAATTTGATAATTTTTAATCGTAATTGTTTCCTTTTTATCATTTATTGAGTATATTTAAGCGATGATTTTGCGATTACATATATTCACCTATTTTTGTTATTTTCGTGGCGTAACCGATCATTGGAATAAGAATCAGCAAGAGAAATGATTTATAAGCCATTTTTTTTTATTTGTTTTGTTTTCCGATTCACTAGCGCGATTATGATGTTTCGCGTTTCGATCCGAATTTAAGACTGATATTGGTTATACCTTGGACCAGACCAGGAAGACATTTAATTCATTATATATTCATAAACTTTCGATAGAAAGTAGAAGAATCAGACGTACTCAAAACTCAGTTTACCGTTGCGTTAATCTACACTTGATACTTTCATCTCGTTCCGTTCCAGTGCTCCATTTGTTTGATGCATATATACGTATGCATGTATATGTATGTCTTACATCAGTGCAGTCGATTATAAAGCTTTCTGATGAAATGATGATTACGGATTTTCGCATGGAAATTAATAAAAATTAATAATTATTGCAAAATATTTGATCGAATGAATTATTTTTTCTTCTTCTTTTTTTATTTTATTATTATTATTGTTATTATTATTATTATTATTATTATTATTTTATTTTTTTTTTTTTCTTTAATAAATTTGAAAACAAGACAAATTTTTTCAATCGAAGAGATAACGATCTGTTAAAGTATATCTAGGAATTTTAATTAAACGCTATATATAATAAAATTGAAATCCTTTTGAACGTGTAAGTCTTTATTACTTAATATCTAAGTACAGTGTCAATAAGTTAATTAAATAATATTCGTGTGTGTGTGTGTGTGTGTGTGTGTGTGTATAATAAATACGATTTGTTTTAAATAATATGAAATTATGCGAAGAATCGCATTATGGCAAAGGTCGTTTGACGATTTTTCAATTTATTTCAATTACGTCGATTAATATGTATCATCTCGGATAATTTCTTATTAAGGTAAATTAGAAGATGAATTAAAGAAAAGAAAAATAATTGAAAAATTCGATAATCTTTTTCCGTATTTACGTTATATGGTTGAATAAATCAATCATTCATCGAGTATCCTATAACAACGAGAATCTCTACGAGAAATATGAAAGTGAAAATTTTGCAAGTTCAATTACGAATAAATCTTCAATAACTTATAAAATTTAGTCAAATATGTTAAATGAAATGAAGAACGAACGTTGAAACTCGACTCGCAAAATTCATCCCAAAATTCTCGTATTGTCAAATTCGATAATTAAATTCGATTGGATTTTAAAGGTCAATCGAAAATAAATATCTATAACCTCATGATTCTACTCTGACGGGCATCTTGTTTTTTCCTTGAGAGAAAATCAGTTATTCCAATGGAATAATCATCCTCTTCGCCGGGACGACTCGATTGTCCTTTATTATTCGTTATGACTTTATTTTTCTTTTTTTTTGGCTTGTCATTTTCAACGAGGGCACTTAATACAGCATCCTCGTCATCGTCGTCATCTAAATCATCGAGATCATCGGCCTTCTCATCGTCCTCCTCGTCAAGATCAACGTTTTCATTTAAATCATCGTCTTCGTTGTCATCGACGTCGTCATCGTCGTCGTCGTCGTCGTCGTCGTCGTCGTCGTCGTCGTCGTCGCTTAAATCATCAAGATCGTCGTCGTCGTCGTCATCATCGTCATCCAAAATTTCATCGCTCACATCATCATCGTCGATCGGTTTCTTCAGAGGTTTCTTCTTATTCTTCTTCTTAATGTCATCGTTAATCGCATTTATGCTTGACGAAGTGATGCTAGGCTTTTTATTATCGCTCGTACCAACTTTTTTGATTTTATGATTAACCACTGGCTTTTGAAGTTTCACAAGTTTATTCGTCGGACTGGTCGTTTCTCCATTTTGATTGGTTTCAATGATCGTTTCATCGGTCGTAAGATCTGTCAATAAATCGGATTCCGTAAGTGCATCGTTATTTTCGTTATTAATTTGTTCCTCGATAACGTTTAACTCCTGACTATAATCATTCTGATGATTATCGTTTTGAGAGTCTAAAGTTTGGAAGATCGATACGTCAGAGGGTTCTTGTACCGATGAAACTGTTGTCGTAGGCCTTGTTAAAATGGGTATTGTGAATTGTAAGAGGGGCGGCGCGGTTGTTACTTTTGGTTTTTTCGTAGATGTCTCATCATCGCCGGTTATGATGTCCAATAATGCACCAAATCCAAGGACATCGTCGTCGTCATCTTCCTCGTCTTCCTCTTCGTCGGCCAACCCAACGTTCGTTCCAATGTTGTCCGATACAGCGTTTAAGCTCGGTCTAACCGCATCATCGTCATCGTCATCGTCATCATCGTCGTCGTCCGAACCTAAACCGAAAAGATCGTCGTCGTCTTCCTCTTCGGAAGTTTGTTCGGATTCAACGATCGGGAATGGTTCTGCCGGACGTAATTTCAGACCATCGGGACCGAATCTATAAGAGAAAAAAATATATCGATCTCCGAAAAGCCAATTATTATAATACAAAGAAAATCGTTATAGTTTATATATGTATATTCAAATATTACCTAAAACAGCTGACACGTAAGCTGGCCTCCAATTCGGTTGACGATTGGAGTTCCAATCCAAGACAAGCTTTGAAATGATCGTTTGTGTCTCTTTTAATCGAATATATCCTTCCGCAAAACTTGCTAAATCCACCCGGTAATGGCACACAAACGGGTTTTGGATTTTTACCTTGAAAGTAAATTAAAAAAAAAAAAAAAAGAAAAAAAAAAGAAAAAAATAAAATAAAATAAAAAAATAAGAGAAAAGGAAGTAATAGAAAAGTAAAAAAATTAATTCGATATAAAAACAATGGTATTAATCATCCACGTCGTACCACCCATAAAATCGATCCCACAAAAACTCTTTTCAAATTCTAAATCTCATCGCGAAAGTTCAAATGCAAACTTTCACCTTAGAAATATGAATATAAATATAAATATTTATGTATGTATGTATAACGATGACACGAATTCCACTCCCACGCGTTAAGCATATTTCTCTTCAAATAATTTTTTGTGTATGTCCTTTTTTTTTTTCTTTTCTTTTCTTTTTTTTTTCTTTTCTTTTAGCCATGAGTATGCATCTGCGAGTATGCGTACTCGATATTTCCGATGGCTGTCGCTGTGTTCACGGTCATTTGGTGAAAGTCACCATCGCCGAATGACACCTTAATATCTACGGGAATAGTCGAAACCTCATATCCGTGTAATTAACACACTTCCTAACCGCATATAATGGTTATGGGCAGACGGAGTAACACGGTATAAGTATGATAGAAGTTATCCTTTCTTTTCTTTATTTTGCTTTTTTTTTCTTTTCTTTTTTTTTTTTTTTCACTTGTCACGGAACGATGCACGAACTATGGAGTCAACTCGTTACACGATAGACAGAACGTAAAAATTGCCGATGCGTTCGAGACGATGGTTTTCCTTGTGGAAAATAAATGGAAAGAGGCAGTACGTGTTACGGTTACTATATTACTCTCTGTCTCTCTCTCTCTCTCTCTCTCTCTTTCTATATATATATATATATGTATACTATATAATATATATTATATACTTTTACCGTTAACGATCGTAGATGTAAGAATGTTGTCGCCAAAGCTCAATTGTACCGCCAAATTGTCATCTTTAAGATATTGCAAAGAGGCACATCCTTAAGAATAATGATAGAAAATAGATTAATAAAATAAAATTTCATTGATTTCGTTAAAGAGATTGAACAAAATTTTGCAATATTTTTCGGCTTATTATTAATTACCTGGTCCTTTTAATTCTACCAATGGAATGTGAAAGTTACGACAACAATTGCAAATTACGTCGCTGCACGTGCAATATTTGTTAACGTTCTCGGCGGTTTCGGTTATTATCGGTAACTCGATGGATTGTTTGGGGACATTGCTGGCTCGTATACTTCGATTCACTGCTACGAGGCCTGAATCTGTTAAACAATAGCAAGACAATTAATATCTGCACTGATTTTTCTTTTTTCTCTTTTGTATTGTTTTTTTTTTTCTTTATTTTATTTTATTAATTTAATATTCATTTACGTCACGATCTTCTTACCGATTACTCTTCCATATGCAGCGAACGCTACCAATAAAAGTATCAACAACAATTCCACCACAGTTGACAGACGCATCCTTACGATTAATCTGCAATTATATGAATTCGTTTAATACGATTAAATTTTAATGACATTACCAAGATGGAGTGAATTATTAATTATTTATATGCTTTGTGTCACGCATTAACTATTCTCTCTCTCTCTCTCTCTCTCTCTCTCTCTCTCTCTCTCTCTCTTCCTTGACTTTATGAAGCGCGATTAATTATGATTCAAAAGTTTATCCATTTTTTTTTTTTTAAAGCGACAATTACGATTTGTAATTTAAGAATTATGAAAGCGAAAAGAACAAGGTGATCGTTGATCAATATAAAAAGAAACATCTGTCGGCCCGTATAATTATGATTAATTGATAATTGATCTTACAAATTGGACAACGCGAAATTCGACAAACAGGAATTCACAACTGTGACAATAATAATTTCTAAAAAAAGAAAAAGGAAAAATTAAATAATGCCAATGAAATTTATTATTTTCCGTTTTGAGTTCGATTTAATTTAAATACCAAGAATATTGATAATCGAATATATCAGAGCTAATAAATTTAAATCAATCAATTTATTAATTTTAATTATTGTTAAGTATTCGATACGATCGACGTCAAAGTCTTTAAAATGTATTTTTTCAAAATAATCGAACAAAATATTTGAACATGTAAATTATATATAAAATGAAAGTTTATACTTTTTTTAGTGCTCAGCTAAGTATAATGAATACTTCAGAAAAAGATAAAAATAATACGAAATAAGAAAAAGAGAAAAAAAAATGAAATGAAATGAAATGAAATAAAGAGGAACGATTCTCTGTCGAGTTCATTCGACTTTCGTCGATATATATACACACACACACATACACACACATACACACATATATATATATATATATATATATATACACATACACAGGCCGAGAGTCTGGTTCGCGACCGCTTGACCTAAATCTCGGTCACGGTCAAAGCCAACAATCTTTCGTGAGATGCTACGTGCGAGTATAAGAGAAGAGAAAAGAAGAGAATAAAGAGAAGGACGATGAATAAACACGATGGAGAAGAAGTTAGCTCATCTTTTATATAGCGGATATAACTACTGCGTCGTACGAGTGCACGGTAATGGGTGCATCATTATGAACAACTTTATATGGTCGACTTATTCTCCTACCGATTTAAAATTTTAATATTCCCGTCGAGTGATTCGTTCGTGTCCTCCGAAGAAAACCGTTTTGATCGATCATAACCGATCTTGAAACAGTTTTAACGACCGATAACTACGAACTATCTTTAAAACGGAAGTAAAACTAGATTCAGCTTCGTTAATCCTAAGACATTCATTTAATTATCTTTAATACCTGTTAGAAAAAGAACAAAAGAAAAAAAAAAGAAGAAGAACAAGAAAAAAAAAGAAAAAAGAAAATAAGAATGAAAGACATTGACCGGATCGGATTGATCGGATCGGATTGATCGGATTCAACGATGAACATTTTTAACATCTTATCTTCGTACAATGATAAATGACATATAAATCGTATTTAAATAAAAATATAATAAAGAGATATAATTTTCTTTTGTACTCACCTGTAACGCAAGATCAATTGTGTTAGTAAAAAATAGAAGTTGACTCGAGTACTATTAACAAAGATGGAATCCTCTTTCTCTCTTTCTCTGTCTATCTATCTCTCTCTCTCTCTCTCTCTCTTTCTCTCTTTCTCTCTTTCTCTCTCTCTCTCTCTCTCTCGTTAAAAAAGAGCTTCTATCTTCGTCACACCCTTTCGACTCCTTTTCCCTGACTCCTTAGTCTTACGGAGGCCAATGTCCAACTGAAGATGCCACCCAACTCCCCCCAAGGTTTCTTTAAAAGTCGGTCACAGGCCACCACCACAGCACCTGCCACTGCCGATGCTAGGATTATTAAAGCATTCTAATGCGTTCTAGGGTAAATAAAGATCCTACCGTGTATGATCCCCACTACTTCTTACTATTACGATCGTTCCACCAGCTCGATCGACTCTTTCAATGTCAACGACCAAAAGGATATAGCATGAGGAAATCGTACTCTCTCTCTCTCTCTCTCTCTCTCTCTCTCTCTCTCTCTCTCTCTCTATCTATATCTATCTATCTCTCTTTTTGTTCGTGTTGCCTTCGAAAGAGTCACGGTCAAGAACGCGTGTTTGGATGTCTCGACTATGGTCGCTCGTTTCTCAATGAAGGATTTCTTACTTTCAAACTTTAATTAAATGATTCACATGTATCTCAAAAAAAAAATATTCTCCCTCCTCCGCTCCCCCACCCCCTCCCACTGCCCCTCTTCGTGAAAGTGGGAAGTTATTTTTAGACGGGATTTATTTTTCTTTTATTTATCTTCGTCTTTTAATATCTTTCTTTTTTTTTTTCTTTTTGTCTTTTTTACGTTTCTCTACTCTTTTTTCATTTCTTCTTTTTTTTTTCTTTTTCGTCCAACTCGTTTACAGTCTCATTCTTGGATTCGTTTAAATTATGAAAACAATGTTGCGCGGACGTTTGTTTTCTCTCTCTTTTTCTTTTTTTTTTCTCTCTTTTCTTTTTTTTTTTTTTGTCCTTTTTCCTCCAGTTATAAATTACAAGATAATTGAAAAGAAAATTTATTTTATATTTCCATCAACGGTATAAATTCTAACGAGGTAGTCCCACTTTTCAATATCTCCTGTCGCAATAAGATTATATCGGTTGAAAAAAGACCAGGCAACGTGGACGATGGTAACAGGTGTTAACTTTTTTTTATTCGTCGAATGTGTCTAGCTTTTATCCTTGCAATTACGAGAACGAACTTCTTGTTAATCTTCTTCTTCCTCTTTTTGTTTTCTTTTGTTCTGTTTTTTTTTCTTTGCTTATTCGTCACGATAAAAGTGTATACACCTACTTACCTGAAAACGTTTTGAAATATATGCGAACGTAAAATCTATAAGAGCATATCGTAAGCAATTTTAAGTCGTTCACATTTGTAGATGCGTTTCTTTTTTTTTTTTTCCTTTTTTGTACAGATTAGACAAAAAGTTTTAAGATCGGCAAAATATCTCTAGTAGTTTTACGATTCGAGAAAAAGACAAAAGCGAAAAAAATTAACACGGAAAGTTTCGGGCGAGATGCGTATAGGTAAGGTTTGATTGTAGAAGAGAAATGGTGCAATTGACTTTTAATAATAATCACTAAGAGTAACTTTTGTTTCATCCTGTAGATCTTAATCCATAGTGAAAATTCATATTATGCGTTTTAGAAAAAAAATCTGTTTCAAATAGAAATGATCTTATGGACGGTTGACCGCAATGTGACTTGCAAACGATAAATAAATAGAACGCGGCTTTGTAAAAGATGATGGTGGCAAACACGTTGCACGTTTTGTATAAGAAGGAACGTGTTGCACATGTCAAATTGCAAATCGTAAAGTATGTCCGTATACTGAATAAATAATGACACTGAGAGAAAGAATAGATTACCGTAAACGTCGATCAAAATCATAATGTATTTTGATAGCTTAGTGTCGTCGACCTTCACGAAACTACTTTTTTCTTAAGTATTGTGCTTAAAACATCGAAACGTAATCGATCGATCTCTTATTTTTGAGGAATTAAATGAGCCACGTAAGATAAGTAAGAAAGGTAATCGCGGGATCGATGAGAGAGAAAGAGAGAGGGAGAGAGAGAGAGAGAGAGAGAGAGAGAGATATCAGTTAATGGGAAGAAGAACGGGACGCGAGTTTCGAGAAGGAATTCAACAAATGAATCCACAGAATCGTGTTTTGGGCCTTTCTCCGGTTAGTAGGTCGAAGAAAGTAGTTGTCGGTAGTGGTTCACCTTGGCTAATAATTTGTTCGGCCATGGCGTACAATTCTTGGACTGTTAACCATCAGAAGAGCGGAGAACAATTCGTTTGTCACGGTGATATTGTTTATTTTTAAAAAAGGAATCCTACGTTCCCCCATTAAGCTTCTTTAAGTTAAAACGAGATAAACCAATTTAGCCATTAATAAATGGGTCATTGAGAGATGAGTTTTGATGTAAGTTTATTTGAAAGGATAAAAGAAAGCAACGATAAAAGTAAAGAAGAAGAAAAAACAAGAAAAAAGGGAAAAAGAATAAAAATTAGCGAGAGAGAGAGAGAGGGAGAGAAAAGAAACGTAAGTTGCTGTTTTTTATCAAACTCAGACGGTAAGATAGTTCTTTTTTTGTTTTTTCTTTTCTTTTTTTTCGACAAAACATTTAAAAGATTACGAGGATCGAACGGAGTCGAACACATGGCGAAAGTAAAATAATTCCGTTATAATTTCCGTTCGAAATGGCGCCTCGATAATTCTCTCTCTCTCTCTCTCTTTCTCTCTGTTTCTTTCTTTTTCTTTCTCTATCTATCTTTTTATCTCTTTCTGATCGAAGTAAAAGTAAATACTTTTCGTTCGATATCCAAAGAGGAGACAAGAGCTCGACGAAGAGTCAGAGTTCTCCTCCCGCTGTTCGAAGAACGGAAGGAGGTCACCCGGTCACCCAGATGAGGTTCCTTGCCACGGCCAATGGCGGGCCACTTCTACATCCTCCAAGACATCTCAACCAATCCTGTTTGCCGATTTTTAGAGGGGACCCAACGATCGGTTGCCGATCGTTGTTGAACGGCATTGACTGCCCTTGCCTACAGATTTAAAGCTATTTCCTTGCTCAGGACAGGATCTCTTGAGGTCTACCATCTTTTATTTCTCTCTATCTCTCTCTCTCTCTCTCTCTCTCTTTTTTTCTCTTTCTCTTTCTTTCTCTCTTTCTCTCTCTTTCTCTCTCTTTCTCTACTCTTCAAAGAACGAAGCTTTATCCTTCGACGCTCGCTGACGAGTCAGTAGAGCCTCGCGTATCGCGCAAGCGTGCCGTCTCTTCATCGTCACCGTCACCGTCACCGTCATCGTCGTCGTCGTCGTCGTCGTCGTCGTCGTCGTCGTCGTCGTTGTCGTTGTCGTTGTTGTTGTCGTCGTTGTTGTCATCATCGTTGTCGTCATTGTCATTGTCATTGTCATTGTTATTGTTATTCGACCAAGTCCCCATTATCAATCGGATCTCCAGACATAATTTCA
>NC_062192.1:1465504-1490504 GCF_912470025.1 Vespa velutina
AGTTTAGTAGAGTTACATGTATGTTAGATAAAAAATATAAGGTGGGCCAAGAATAATTCATAGGTCGTTTAGTTCAAAAGTTCTTATGCGACTTTTAAAAATTAATAATCATCGTACCGACTGGAGACTCATTAGGCTCGTACTAGAGATTGTAACTTTTTACAATCGTTGGTTTTGTCATTTTTGGAATATAAAAAAAAGAAAAATAAAAATACAAAAATAAGTCTGAAAAGTTTCGAAAAAGAAGTAATCGATTTTTACATTTATCGATTAGAAAACTTTTGATTCATCCAATGACTTTTGGTCCTTCCTGTTTATAAAGAGAAAGAGAAAGAGACAGAGAAAGAGACAGAGAAGGAGACAGTGTAAGAGAGAGAGAAAGAGAGAAATAGTACTTTTATAAATTTTGATCTTCGATTTTTACGTACTTATTTCGATTTCGTTAATTGTTCCAAATATAATAGACAATATACATATACATATATATATGTATATGTATATATATATATATATGATCGTTACATCAATGTCTTTCAAAATGATTATATATGCCTTTATCATAGTTTGATTTGCTTTTTTTTTTGTTTTTTTTTTTCGTTATTTGTTTTGTCTTTTTTTTCTTTTTTCTTCTTTATCTTTTCTTCTTCTGTTTTGCACGTTCGTTCATTTTCTATCATTAACATTCGTTATTATTATTAATCTAATCACGTTGCAATAATATTCTGAATCATCAAGGGACATTTATATCGTATAGAATATAATATCATTGAATTAATCGAATGATTCATATTAAAACCCAATGAAAAACAAAGAGAAGTGTGTTATAACAATGACGAGCATCTTACAATTATGAGAATTTTGTTACTTGAATACGTTTAAAAAAATAAAAAGATAAAAAAGAAAAAAAAAAAAAGAAAAAGAAGGAAAAAAAAAGAAGAAAAAAGAAAGCCTACTACTAGAATTTCATTAATAAAAGCACAAATACAGTCTTTCAGCCTGCAAAAATTGCAGTCTCGTTGTTTCATCAGTAAAAAATGTATATTGTTGTATTTAACACGGGCACATTTCTATTATTGCCAGCAATAATAATACAAAGTTATTGCTCTTCGTACGATTTGAAAAAAATCGTAGAAAAAAAAAAAAGAAAATAAAAAATAAAAAAGTGAAAAAAAATGATTGAGAAAAAAATAAAAGAAGAAAAAAAAAGGAAAAGAAGATCAAAAGAAAAAAGGAAAAGAAAAGAAAAGAAAAGAAAAGAAAAGGAAAGAAAAGAGAAGAGAAAAGAATTGATATCGCTAAAGAAATATCTCGGCGTTTAAATAAATGGATAAGAATTAAATTTAAAGAAATTTCTTGTTCATTTGATTGGCTGTCGAGGTGTCGATGGACCAACCGGTGGTAACGTTAACGATTCTCGTTTTTTCTTGTTAACACGACGACCAACATGAAGTACCACGTCTCCAGCCTTGACGGACTTGAACTCAGCAATAGCCTCGGCATGTGTCATCCCGTGAAGGGGTTTCGAATTTATCGACAAAATTTCGTCCCCTATAGAAGGAAACAAAAAAAAAAAAAAAAGAAATATATAGATACAACGATCGTTATTACTTAATGATAATAATTCGTTTTGATTAGTCGACATATCAGAAGATATCGTACCTTCCTTGACAGTACCAAGATCGGCAGCTTGACCATTAGGGAATACAGTTTTCACATATATTCCCATGTTACCTCGCGGACTATCGGTGCCACCAACGATGCTAAAACCAAGCCCTTTGTGGCCAGGCCCTTTGAAAAATCTGGCTGTCAATATCGTAAAGGATGCACCACCTTTACCAGGCCTAGGTAATGTACAGAATCTTGATTCTTCACCTTCTCCAGCCTCATCAATGTCCTCCAATTCGGAGTCCGTGTTAAGACCTTCGTCCGTATCCTGAGCGCCCTTTGATCGTTAAATTAATAAAATTAAAAAAATCATTTCGTCCATTAATATTGGCAATATTGTAAAGATAATGATAAGATAATCATCAAATAAGATTTTCTCTTGGAAAATACTCAAGTGTTTTCATTTGCCTGATGTATTCAAATATTTGTGAGTGTATAAATAAATAAATATATATGTACTTAAGTACTTACTTGCCATGTCTTCAAATTAGCACCAGAGGAGCTAGGTATGTTAGCTACGCTTCGGCTGTTTAACCTCCTCGTTGATTTTTTACCAGGACTCCTCTCGGTCCCAAGACTGGAGGGTCCGTCGTCTTTGCCAACGATAGAGGTGGCGCTCGAATCGGTCGAATAATTACTAACTTGTCCGCCAATCTTGAAATCCGTGATCCTTTTTCTCGGCGTAACTCTAGGTATATGAATCGTCTCGAATGACGAATCCAATTGATTTCTAATCTTTCCGTTTTTCTGAAAATTCACGTTCTCGTAACAATGATGATCGCCCCTTGTCTCGGAATTACTTCTTGCTAGGGTTTGCCTATCGCAATAAGGACTTCCAGGGGAACCAATCTCCGATCTCTGTCCTCTGTGATAACGTACGTTCTCATACGAATGATCCTGAGATCTTACATTGTCACGACTTTCCGAATTACTCCGATAAAGTGATACCTTTGACCTGCTCGAGGAACTTGACGAAGAATTATTGAACACCATGTTCTCGTAAACGTCCTTCTTATCCTGATCGTGAAGTTGATGATCGTAAGAATCGGTATTCTCGCAATATGCGAAACTTGGACAATCATCGGTCAAAGGACTCTTGCAGTTAGGTGAATTCGGTACGCTAGTTTCCGCCAAGGTCTCCAAGGTATCGTGAAAAGGATAAGGTGGTAAAGACGTTGGCTCGCTTGTATCGAAACGTTCTGAATCGAAGCTTTGACTCGTCGAGGAAGTTAATGGACTCGGTACGTAGAAATTCGAGGCATTGTCCTTTTGCGAAAATACCTCGGTCACGCTCAGTGCCTTCCTTTTTCTAATTCCAGCATTTATCTTACTGAACTTGCTCCTTAATACATTCTGAATATCCGCGATGCCTTTTGTAGTACCTACGTATGAATAATTTGATCCCGTTGCTTTGAAATAATAATTGAAAATTTTTCTTCTTTTTTTTTTTTTCTTTCTTTCTTTCTTTCTTTCTTTGAATTAGAACAAAGAAAGGAAGAAAGAAGAAGAAAAATGATATAAAGAATAACGAGAACAATTTACCTGGCAATCTTAGGGAACTAGTTTGCAAAAGTTTCTTCGGCGAGCTACCATCCTGAAGACTTTTGGCAGCCGGTGATGCTTCCCTACTAGCTGGGGTCGATCTCACGGTATGAATGACACCTTGAGTTCCACCACCTGGGATCAACGACTCCTGCGGCTCCGACGTTTCCTGTACGGAACATCGTCTTCTAAGTTTTCTCCAACGTTGACTGATGCTCTTGTTCCACAGGTTAAGATCTATAAAAGAGAAAAAGAAAGAAAAAAATTAAAATAAAATAAATAAATAAATAAATAAATAAATAAAAATAAGAGAAAGTAAAGTAAAATAAAATAAAATTGAACGAAAATAGATATGAAATAAGAATGAAAGGACATAGTTGGATTGTAAAAAAAAAATTTTTTTTTTTTCTCGAACTCGCGTAAATGTAAACGCGTCTATCTATGGAATATTGTAGTATTATCTCCCTGTTAATATCGAAGTCTGAATGACTCAAAGAGAGAGAATGCAGTTTTCGACGAATGACGAAAAAAGTGACTCTCCCCTCGAAACGGAAATACTTTATCTTTAGATTTGACGGACGGGAGACAGTAATAAAATCACTTTATTTAGAACGATAACATTATTCGGATATTCCGTGCGTTTCTAACGCGCTTGATCGTTATCGATCGTTATCAAAATTCTTTATAATATTATCATCGTACACAAGTAATTCACGGATATGCACGGATATTCGTGACTCGTGGTTAAAACTATTGTATATCTTTTGTAATTTCTTTCTTTTCTTTTTCTTTTTCTTTTTTGCTTTTTTGTTTCCTTCCTTCCTTCTTTCTTTCTTTTTTTTTTTTTTTTTTTATTAAACCGTTACAATTTACCGCACACTCGATGTACACGGTTAACCAAGCGTATGTAAGCGCTCAATGTATACACAAGAACACACACACACACACACGCACACACACACACACACACACACACAGAGTGAGAGAGAAAGAGAGTAAAAATTTTATGACGATTCTCTCGACGAAAGAGAATGTACAATGATAATGCGATAAAAGATTTATAATTCGTTTAAATTGAATAAAAGAAAGAAAGAAAAGAAAAGAAAAGTAAAAAAAGAAAGAGAAAAAATGATAACAATGATAGAATAAATAATTACAATTTAAAATAGTCTCCATATTCTCCCACGTTTTGTGAATGTGCAATAATAATGAAAAGATTTTTCTAGGAAGGGTCGTGACCCTTCCTCTCCTCTCTCTTCTTCTTCTTCTTCCTCCTCCTCTTCTTCGTTGCGGAAGACCGTCGGTGACCTTGGGAACTGTAGTAGCATTACATATACAAGACTTGACGACGCGCACTATTAAAAATGTTCGACGATGAATTATTTATCTACGAAAATAACGAGCCGATCGAAGTTATGGTCGTCATCGTCGCCGTCGTTGTCGTCGTCGTCGTCGTCGATCATCGATCGTTTAGATCATTTATATTATACGGTTGCACGATGAAAGAGAAAAAAGAAATTTCACTCGATAACGTTCAAACGAGAATCACCTAATTCACCAATTCACTGACCTAACTTTGCTCCTTTTCTTTCTTTTACTTTTTCTTTTTTTCTTTTTTTTTTTTTGTTTTTGTTTTTGTTTTCAATTTTTTACTCTCATTCCTTCTTCATGTCGATGTAATTAAGTATAATCAACTTTGACTCTTGACATATGTATTCGTCTTGAATTTGATAGGGAGTAAAAGTAGAAGTAGAAGTAAAAGTTGAAGTAGTAGTAGTAGTAGTAGTAGTAGTAGAAGAAGAAGAAGAAGAAGAAGAAAAAGAGACGAAGAGACGATGAGGATACTAGCATAAGCGTTGAACGATGGTAGTCCACTGTCGAGTAGTCCTCGCTGACGCCGGACACGAAGGCATCGTTATCCGGCGTTACGGTCATCTTGCAAAATGCACTTTCACTTCTCTCGTCCACCAACGTATGTACGTACATAACATAGTACATATGTATATCTCACAGTTTTGCCGAGGTCTTCTTCTTCTTCTTTTTCTTCTTCTTCTTCTTCTTCGTTTCGAGATCGGACGAGACAGAATACGAGCTGACTCGTTTTATTCTTCAATCTTTACAAACAAAAATGATTTCACGTTGTTGTTTATTTCATGTTGTTCTCTCTCTCTCTCTCTCTCTCTCTCTCTCTTGTTCTTTTTTTCTTTTTTTCCTCTGTCTCACTTCTTCTTCTTCTTCTACTTCTTTTTTTTTCCTTTTCTTTTTCTCTCTCTTTTCTTTTTTTCTTCGTTTCTTAATTATTTCTTCTTTTCCATTCTCTTTCCTTCGATTTTTTTCCCCCTCTTCTTTCCTCAAACGAGAGAACAAATTTTTTTATTTCATTAAAATCGTATCAACTACTTACTACGTAGCAGTAAAAAGATATACATTGTCATTTTACGATACGACACGTTCTCAACGGAAGTTATATCGTTCAGTTTTATTTTTATTTCGTCGTGTATAGACTTTTCGTTTTTACGGTTAAACGATAAATTCCATTCGATGAGTTAGCGCTTTTTTCTTTTTTTTTTTTTCTTCCCCTAAGATTCTTTCAATTTTGTTGAGATTCCAATTTTAATTGAAAAAAGAAAAAGAGAAAAAAAAAAATAAAGAAAGAAAGAAAAAGAAACAAGGTAAACATTTAATTTCTCTCCCTTTTTTTTTTTTTTTGATATATTCAATCGATAATAGTGATCACTAACTTTGTCTTTATAATGAATTTTTCTCATAAAAATTCATTATCCATATCATTTCGTTATCAACAACAACAACACGTGTGTCTTACGTACATATATGTATATATATATATATGTATATATAGGTTGGAATTCTGATAAGCAGTAGTCTTTTTTCGTAGATCCTTAAACCGGTAAGATGGACGATAAGAAGATTACTTCAGGTAAAAATTCTTGGAATTCACTTTTGCAATCGGGACTAAAAATTATCTCTGAAGAAAGATCTATAGCAAAGAGAGAGAGAGAGAGAGAGAGAGAGAGAGAGAGAGAGAGAGATAAGGGAGGGGATGGATTGAAAAGATTTAAAATATAAAGGAAGAAAGTCTTTTTATTTTTCGAATGGTTGATTCAGTTTTGTCACTATTAACCGAGTAAGAATCTCGTTAATTTATATTCCTCTCTGTCTAATATCATTTGTAGCTCTAGTCGTAACATCTCCGCGTAAAAGTAAAAGAATCCGACGATGTACGCTAGCATCCTTGGTTACATAGAAGAGTATTTTACTCGATGAATGATTGGTTGGTTTGTTGTTTGGTTAGTTGTTTGGTTGGTTGGTTGGTTGGTTGGTTGGTTTGTTACTTGCACCTGAGTATGTATGAGTGCGTATTTTCTTCGGACGCGCATATACACGCGCGCGCAGAAAAAAAATAACGTAGAAGGATTCTCACGAGTTTGCTGACCGTGGAAACGTGAAACTTCTTTCACGGTTCACACGATCATCGATCGACCGATCGATAGATCGTTTTGTGCTTCCATCTATCTATTTATACACATATATATATATATATATATGTGTGTGTGTGTTTGTGTATAAATATGTGAGGTCGACGATAGGAATGTATGTTATTTCACGCACTTGAAAGTATTCGTCGATTGTCTCCGGCTTTTTAATCTTTTTTCTTTCTTCCCACGGAAAGATACAACAAAAGATAAAAAAAAAAAAAAACAAAAAAAAGAAAAAAAAAAGAAAATTAAAAAAAAGAAAAAAGAGAAGAGAAAAGGGGGAAAAAATAAAGGAAATAGAAGGTAGAAAAACGAAATAGAAAAAACGAAAGAAAGAAAAGAAAGAAGGAAGGAAGGAGAGAAAGAATAAGCGAACCGAGGAAAACTATCGTTAATACTTGTTTTCTGTTTTCTCTCTTTTTCTTTTTTTTTTTGTTTTTTTTGTTTGTTTGTTTTGTTTGTTTTGTTCGAGCAGCTCGAACTACGAAGATAGAGATTTCGAAAAGCACTTTAAACCGTGTGTAAGCCGTACGCGGTCTCGACGTGGACTGAAAGAGAGACTCCGTCGTTTGTACTGTTCTCTTTACCGTGTGCGTCGACTGTTATAAAGCGTGTGTGCGTGGTCGTCTCTATGCGTACACACGCATGTGAACACCTCTGTACCTGTGCATACAGGGTGGCTCGAAAGTACAAAAATTATACAATGATCATTCTCTCTCTCTCTCTCTCTCTTTCTCTTTCTCTGTCTCTCTCAATAAGAAATTATCCGTGTATATGTTACGTAATTTCGACTGTGATTTAGAAAGACCTGAATCGATTCTTACAACAAAGGAATTATTTTGAAAATTGTTCTTTCCTTTTTTTTCTTCTTCTTTTCTGTTTCCTTTTTTTTTCTTTTTTTTTTTTTTTTTTTTTTTTTACGATAATTACTCTCATTGCTACGCTACTGGTAAATAATTAATGATCTATGAATAAGTTCTACGTATTAATATTAGAATTTGCGATTACATAATCATTCGATCGATTTTCTCAATCATTTTCTTTCGTTATATCGAAATATAAAAGTGTTTTATATTTAACAAAATATATCTTTAAATGTTATTATAATTATACATCGTTGTATTGTAATTTATTGTGATATATAAGTAGAATTTTCTTTGATTGCATAATTATTTTCTTTATCTTTATCTCTCTATTTTTTTCCTTCTTTCCCTTTCTCTCTCACTCTCCATTATGAAAATTAAAAATAAAATGATAAAAAATATGTTTATCGTATTAGCATAATTATAAATACGTTCGTTGTCCTAAAATAATTAAAGAATATTTTATTATTATTATTATTATTATTATTATATTATGTGTTATTCTATCAAATAGATAACATTACTTACAATAATTATAAATATGCTAATTGTTATATTATAATTAAAAAATATTTTTATTATTATTATTACTATTAAACCATTCAAGATTTTTATTAAAATATTGTTTATTTTTATTAAAGTCTTGTTCAATTAAATTTATAAGATATTTTTTTACACGATTATAAATATTTTAATTGTTATATCATAATCAAAAAATATTTTGTTATTATTATTATTATTATTATTATTATTATTATTATTATTATTAAACCATTCAAGATTTTTATTAAATCTTAATTATTGTTTTTTAGCCACCGTGTAGGTAGGTCTAAGATATGTTCGGATTGTGCGCCGATTGTGGGAACCTTTCTCCGGGTATTGGTAAACGCTCTCTATGGTTATATATATATATATATACAGATTATATATATATATATATATATATATATATATGCAGTATACTAAAGAAAGACCTAAGCTGCGTATACACCTACTTAACGTGCATCACGGGTGCGTGCACACCCCATGAACGATTCCACTCGTGCGCCTCACGGTCAGGGCGGGACGCATTATTTCCTGTAATGATGTTAGTGTCCTTTGTGCGAATTTGCACGAAAGGTGGACAAAGCTTATTCTGTTTTAAGAGAAACCACACTCTCAGTTTGTCGCTACTATTCTCGCGAAGAAACGTAATACGATAAAAACTCGATAAAATATTATTCATAGAGCATTCAAATTTTCTTAAACCATGTAGAATTTGAATATAATCAAGATCGATGGGTATAACTTATGTCGAGAGGAGATAATCTAAAAGAATTAAAAGAAAAAGAAAAAAATATGAAGAAAAAAAAAAAGATTGTTAACGAAGTAATAATGATAATATTTGAAAAGAGAAAGGTATGAATTTGTGTTTATTATATTTTATTTAAAAAATTCGAAATTAATATTGATTTTTATTGAATCCAGATTGATTCGAGATTTAATTCGATATTTCTTTGATATTTAATGACATCTTAAAGTATAAATCGTTAGGTCGATGAAAGTTAATGAAATTTTCTGTAAAAAGAAAAAGAAAAAGGAAAAGAACAAATAATTTTGTCAAATAAATTGAAGAAAGAAAAGATTAACAATTGTAATTATAACTAATTCGCCAAAAAAAAAAAAAAAAAACGAAAAGAAATTATTAATTTCTATTAAATTAGAACGATTAGTTCTAGATCGTTTAATTCTAATGATACAGTATAGATCAGTTATCAAACTAATAAACAATAATTATAAGTTTCTATGATTGTAAAGAAATTGTTCCATAAAAATGAAAACGAATAATAACAATAATAATAATAATAATAATAATAATAATAACAGTTGTAATTATTTAGCAAGAATATTATTAATTTGTATTAAAGTGAACGCGATTAGTTCAAGATCGTTTAATACGAAATGACAATTTCAAAGTACAATCATCATGTACATAGATGAAAATTGATAAAATTATTTATTTGAAACAAAAAAAAAACAAAAACAATGAAAAAAGAAAGAATTCAAGAGAATTAATACGAAGAAATATATAATTTAATAATAATAATAATAATAACAATTCTATTAATTAACATATAAATTATTATTATTATATTATCATTGCATTATCAATATATTAATAAATAAAATTAAAATATAGTAATAATATCATTATTATTATTATTATATTATTTAATTAACATATAATTATTATTCATATAATAATAAGAATTATTATTATTATTATTATTATTAAAGTTATAAATCATATATCAGAAAATAAACTATTATTATTATTATTATTATTATTATTAATTTCTATTTTTATAATAGAAGACGATAAGAGTGTTATGATATCTTAAAATAGTGATCGAGTTGACTTAAGTAACATCTGTTTATCCGATAAAGATAGTAAATCAACAAAGGTACGATGTTTGCATGATACGTAAATACTTTTACGTAATGCACTCGTTGATGATCTCGATATGCATATGCATATTGAATACAATTAGTGTATCGAATACAAAGCTGACATATGTGTGTGTGTGTGGGTGTGCAAGCGCGTGCGCGTGTATGTTTGTGCATTTTTAAACGCGACGATAATAAATGCATGTATGTAAATACTTAGTAAGTATTTTTTATTGTACGTATTGTAGTTTTTGTCGTCGTCGTCGTCATCGTCGTCGTGGTTGTTAATGTTATTTTACACATACAAATACGCGCGCATACACATTTAAGAGAGAAACGTCGTTACATTAATCGCCTTTTTCTGTTAAGGCTATGTTATTCCATACACATAAGTGATCCTTGAAAATGATTACTGTGAAACAGATATATGTATGTACATGTATGTATGTATGTATGTATGTATGTATGAGTACATGTTTACGTGTCCTTAACACACTTCTAAATGGTATTACAAAAATCATAAGAACATATATTGAGAAATTTCGTTGTTAATTAAATACGTTGTATTTAAGTTATTTATACTTAAATAAGTGCTAAGTTATTTATCGATGTAAAAAAAATTCTTACGTAAATTCAAATGAAATCTGACAAAATGCTAACAAAAATTGAACGTATCCTCGAGCATAACATTATAACGTTCACCTATGCCACACTCCCCTTACTCCTCCTCCCACCCTTCCCGTCTCCCACATCCCTGACTTCGAACCCTTTTGACAAAATCAATGAAGAAAAGTCTGAGGTTGGTAAATGTGTTTAAATGGATAAACTCTTGAGAAGTATCAAATTGTGTTTTATTATTATTAGATATTATTATTAGAACATTGAATACATATATATATGTGTGTGTGTGTGCGTGTGTGTGTTATACGTACGCGTAATTGTGATTCATAATTCGTGATTGTTCACAGTTGTTTTTTTATCTTCTTAATTTTCTCTTTATCTTTTTTTTTTTTCAAGATCAATATCAATATTTCTTCGCAAACATTAAAGAAATAATTCCATTTTCGTATTAAAATTCTACAAATTAATTTTAATTTTATCTTGTATTTTAATTTAATTTTATCTTTGTTCATTTATCTATTTCCACTATTTATCGATCGAAAGAATTAAATGGAACATTTTCATTTCGTATCTTTTTAAATATAATTAATGTAAATCAAAAACATTTGAACTCCCCCCTTCGCCCACTCACCCCCTGACTGGTATAATATTTTACTAGAACAAAAGAGAAAAGAAACAAAAAAAAAAAAAAGAAGAAAATAAAATAGAAACAAATATTTTTCAACGTCATCCAATTTAATTGCGAATTTTCCCTTTGTCCGCGATGAACGTGAGTATTTTGTATGGGGGGGGGGGGGGGGGATATTTTTCTTTTATGGGGGAAAAAACGAAAAAAAAAAGAAAAAAGAAAAAAAAAGAAACATTTTCGCAGAAATCACGAGAAGCGAATAAACGTAAATAAAGGAGTAATTCGAAATTGAAATTAATTGAACTATTAACCGATTGAATAATGCCAAATCGTATTTCGTAACATTCGAAACGTAGAACGTAATTTAACTTCTTTTTAATACGATACTATAGAAGAGAGAGAGAGAAAGAGAGAGAGAGAGAGAGAGAGAGAGAGAGAGAGAGAGAGAGAGAGAATAGTATCGTATTAGAGAAAGAAAGAGAAATATAGATAGGAAGATTTAGCACGTGCATGAACGTCGTTCTTAGCCTCAGTATAGTTTGTTAGCTTGTGTGCATGACTAAGTGAGTTAGCCCGAGTGCGTGAGGTCAAGTCAAGAGAATGTTTCTTCCGTTCGTCGGTCATTGTCTGTATCCTTATATTGTTTTTGCAGTTGTATGTTTCATTATCTTTATCTTCATTCTCTCTCTCTCTCTGTCCTTCTCTATCTCTATCTCGTTTCTTGTCCTAAGTTTATCTATTTTCTATGTTACCTTTTTTTTTTCTTTTTCTTTCTTTTTTTTTTTTTATCTCTCAAAACCTTTCCTATCTTCTAAGTATAATATTTTCCTTTTGGAATTGTAATATCCCTATCAGCTGGTATTTATTTACTTATTTCTTTCGTGCCATTTCTTTTTTTCCTTTGTCTTGTCAATTTAAGAATAGGACAAAAATTTGTTGAAAGATAAAGATACAAATACCTTAGAAAAAACATTTTACATACCGACTCTGTTAGACAATACGTATGCGCGTATGTATATATAAGAGAAAGAGAGAGAGAGAGAGAGAGAGAGAGAGAGAGAGAGAGAGAGAGAGAAAGAGAGAGAGAGAGAAAGAGAGAAATAATATTCTATATTTATCGTTATAATTATTATTAAAGAAATATATAATTCTATAGTTTTATTATTATTGAATTCATCCCTTTGTATGATTCTACATGTGGTACTAAAATTACAATAAATAAATTATCGTTCTCTCTTTCTATTGTATTTATATATACCTACTACATACACATATATATATATATATATATATATATACCATACTTTCAATGCTTACTTACATGCCGTTCATTGAGAACAATAAGCAAACTCTATGAACGACGACGTGGTCTTTCTCTTCGACCCCTTTTTTGTACCTTTTTAACTAGGATTCTCTCGTAGAACCCCTTTTTAACGCAAGGGTTGCTTTGATAAATAAAAACCACAACGACTAGCAACGAATACCCTTTCAATCGATTCTTATGTAGATAGATAGAGAGAGAGAGAGAGAGAGGGAGAGAGAGAGAAATGGCATATGTTATTCATCATAAAAGTAACATATGCTTACCGAATCTTCACATGAATTTGCTTCAATATATGTAGTTATTTAATCGAATTCATCAATGATAAATAATATGTACATATACAAAATAACACACACAGATACATTTTATACATACGCATATAAGAATACTACAAGCGAAATTGATTAAGTTCACTCTATGAAATTTTTCTCTCAAATTTAATTTTCAAAACGTTCGATGTAATAATCAATTTTTATGTTCACAATTAATTTCCCTTAATTTTCATCATTTAATATCATTTTTTTTTTTAACCATTGAAAAAGTAAAATAATTTTGTCGACGAACAATCTGTTTGTTTGTCGAACAATACAATGTTTATTTGATATTATATATTAATTTTGAAAAAAAAAAGGCAATTTAAATTATTTCATCGTATTTCTTTATTTTTAGTTTTATGGAGTTAATCGATTTGACAAATATAATAAGTATTAGTATATGTGTACATACATGTACACAAATATATATATATATATATTGAAATAATTTCAAGTAGAGCTAGCATTAGAACAATTTCACTAGCATTAAGAACAAAGATTGAGTTTTGTATGAGTATCGAGAGAATGCGAACATTCTTTTCGTATACGTCACCAAGGAACTACCCGGAGACGTAAGTTTGTAACGTCAAAGAAGTCGAAGGATGTGGGTAGGGAGTTAAAAGGGAAAAGAGAGAAAGAGAGAGAGAGAGAGAGAGAGAGAGGGATGGGGGAGAGAGAAGGAGAAAGAAAGAGAAAAAGAATCAAGGGAAAAGAGATGAAAAGGGAGAGAAAGAGAAAGGGAAGGGGAGAGAGAGAGAGAGAGAGAGAGAGAGATAGTTGCTCCTAGATACAGAGTTGCAGCTGGAAATGCGTGTGCGCTTCGGCGCATTCGTTTGTATATACAATACATACACACGTATATACATACGTACATATATATATATATATATATATATATATATATATATATATATATGTACGTATTTATGTACGTAGTCTAGTGGCCACAAGGAATGCGTAAGCTCCGTTAGCTCGACGAGAACGAACATAGTCCATTTTTTTTTTTTTTTTGGTCTCCTTTCCATCGTTTCTCCTGCGCCTTCCCCACCCGAACCCCACCCCCCCTTTCAACGATCGCGAACGAAGGGAAGGGAAGAATAAAAAAAAGAAAAATATTGAGGGAAGCGAAAAAAAGGAACCAAAAGAAGAAAAAAAAAAAGAAAGAAGGAATAATAAAAAGAGAAATAAAATTTAATTAAAGGGAGACGTATGCTCTTTTTTGCTTGCATCCCTCCTATCGTTCTTTCTCTTTCTCTTTCTCTATCTCTCTCTCTCTCTCTCTCTGTCTCTGTTTCTGTTTGTCGTTTTCCCACGAATGAAGCAGCTTCCATTAAAATTGTAACAGACGTTTCAATTAATCGATATCTCTCTCACAAACGATGAAAGATCGACCAAGGAAAAACCATATATATATATATATATATATATATATATATTTTATTTTCGTATATATATTTTTTTCCTCCCAATTTATATCGCCATTCCGAGAGAGGAGGATCAGTTCTCTATCGTTTATGGGACGCCACGCGCATCACGGACCACCCTCGATTTTATTGCGAAGTTTACAACAACGATAAATCACGGCTTGAATAAGTAAGTAGGTGTACTGTATATAAGAACTCGAATAAAACTGCTTATGAAAACGAGTATAACTTTCTAGAATAGGAAACATTTTATGTATGAACATACATACATACATACATACATACATACATACATACATACATACATACATACATACATACATACATACATACAAACATACATACATACAAACATACATACATACATACATACATACATACATACATACATACAAACATACATACATACATACATACATACATACATACAAACATACATACAAACATACATACAAACATACATACATACATACGTAGATAAGTACATGCATGGATAGATATATGCATATATGCATTTAAGTACACAAGTAATGGAGACAATTACGTTCGCTTTATTTTTCGAGCGATGTCCACAAGCTCTTGCATTTTTCATTTTTTCTTTTATATATATATATATATATATATATATATATATATATTTCTTTTTTGCTTTTATATAATTTCCTTTTTTTTCGCAATACAAAAATACAATAAAGGTCGACGACGTTCCGTCTGATAATAGTATATCGCTCGTGGTGTTGAGTTTTGTGTTAGTAGAGTTAAAAAAGAAGAAAGAGGAAAGTTACACACCACACACACATACACATATTTCTCGCGCTTGCAGCTGCATTTACGAGAGGTCTAAGGTCTTTTCCCTCTCTCTCTCTCTTTCTCTCTCTCTCTCTCTCTCTCCCTTTTTCTCTATCTCTTTCTTACGAACGGAAAAAGCAATTCAACTGGCACGAACTAAAGCTTCGAAATACCGACGAAAGAGTAATTTACGAGAGCGTCGAAAGCGTCTCGGCGATTTGAAGTAGAAGCCAGAAGAGGAGTCCTGCGAGAGAACCGATCGAAAACAATCTAGAGCTAATTTATCTACTTCTTCTTCTTCTTCTTCCTTTTTTTTCTTTCCTTTTTTTTTCTCTTTTCCTTTTTTTTTTTTTTTTTTCTTTACCACAGCCGTGTGATTTATTTACTCGCTAAAAATGTCTCTCGCGTCGCTACTTATCCGGTCAAGTTCGTCATTGGTAAATGTATCCGCGGCAGGGGTTATATAGAATTGAAAAAGAAAAAAAAAAAAAAGAAAAAAGAAAAAAACGAACAAATGTTCGATATGATCTAAGGAAAAAAAGAAAAAAAAAAAAAAGTAAGGAACAGAGATAAAAAAAAAAAAAAAGCAGTAAATGACGAAGGAAAAAAGACAAGATCTTCCTGTTGACGTAGTAAGGAATGAAGAAAAATATCCTTTGATTATTTCCACGAATAATTCGCTCATTGATTTTTCCAATGTAAA
This sequence comes from Vespa velutina, assembly GCF_912470025.1. NCBI lineage: Eukaryota > Metazoa > Arthropoda > Insecta > Hymenoptera > Vespidae > Vespa > Vespa velutina. Next base: position 1,481,302 of record NC_062192.1, read on the forward strand.
TTTTCTTTTCCTAAGATAAAGAAATATCATAGAATAAATAATTAATCATTTAATAAATAATTTACTTTAAATTCTCATCGATATCTCTTCTTCCCATTATAGTTATATAAAATAATGATACGTATAGGATTCGAAAATTGGTATATATATGTGTGTGTGTGTGTGTGTGTGTGTGTGTGTGTGTGTGTGTGTGTGATAATATTATGTACGTACTTATGTACCAAGTATTTTTGTTCTTTTATTCCCCCTCCTCTCTCCTCATCCTCCCAACCCGCCCTCCTCCTCCAGCCCCCTCGGGCTCCTTCCCCGTATCGCGCCGTCGTAAAAAAATACCCACACCCGTTTTTTTTATGACATTCGACTCGACACCATGCCAACGGCGTGAATAGTTCGCAACGTGTGCGCGGAATAATCGGGTAACTGTACGCAGACAATGGCTGAGGCCACTCGGTACGCATCGTTGACTCCAATTATGCAAGGAGTTCTCAACTTGACGGCGTTAACGCTTAAAAATAATTCGAAATTTTCATTGACCATTGACATAATTGATCGAATCGTAATCGTAAATAATAGATATAGATAACACAGACATATCGATCGATATTCGTGTTTAATTTCTTCTGGATCTAATTTGATTACAGAAACATATTTATATTATTTTCGATTGATAACATATATAAATTATACGCTTTCGAATAGTCGTGAAATAATTGAATCGTTCAGAGCCAAAGGTAATATCGAAGGGTAAAAGGAAGAAGAAAAAAGAAAAAAAGGAAAAGAGAAGAAAGAAAATATAATTAAGAGAAACGCTGTCGTTGCATCATCATTCAATTGTGCACTGATGATCATAATATGCGCAATCGACTCTCGCCATATTTACAAGATGCATTTGCAGTGGACGATTTTTTCGAATCTCATGCCATGCGGTTAACATCGATCATTCTTTTAGATTTGTGAAAGTTGCGGCTGATAAATATGCAAGAAACTTTATGATTTAAAGATCGTAAATAATCGAGAAAATTACATGGTCATGGACGCTACGGAAGAAAAGTTACGACTACTTGGCCATGAGAGAGAGAGAGAGAGAGAGAGAGAATGAACGCGTTCTTCGTGATCTCTTGTGGTTGGAATAAAATGAAAAAAAAAAAAAAAGAAGAAAAAAAAAGAAATCAAATTTGAAGACGATCTATGTGAACGATACAAAAATGAAACCTTAATGTCTCATTTTTGTTTTCTTTTTCTTTTTCTCTTCTTTTTCTTCTTTCTTCCTTTCCAACGTTTCATTACGTTAAAAATTCAAGGATAAAATTTGTTCGATAAGATTTATTACCATCGTATCAGTTAGAGAATATTTAAGTGCACGGGTGATTAGATGTTGGTTAATAGTGTATGTATATATATATATCTATGTATATATGTACGTATATATGTGTTTAGGGACACGTAAGCTGAGTAAGCAGGCTGGTGTCAATGTTCGCCAAGAAAGAAGAAGCGCTTTTAACTGGTCGGGGCAGGAAACAGTATCTTTACATCGAATTTCAATCAGCTATAGTGAACTACCGTTTGAAGAACTTCCGGTTGAGAATTTTACTAAATAATCAGTTCGATCGGTAGATAATTTACGGAAATTACGTCCGTAACTAATTAAATGGTAGATAAGGGATAATTTTAGGAAGAGAAAGAAGAAAAAAAAAGTTTTTGTACGATTTTTTTTCCTTCGTTTCTTTTTTTCTCCTTCTTTCCTTTTTTTCCTTTTCTTTTTTTTTTTTATTCGAATCAACAGGAACATCATAGGTCGTTTTTAATTTATTCTTGGAAGATGGTCGGATATATTCGTATCCCTTTTTTTATATAACAATTATTAGAAGCAACGATAACAATAATAACAATAACAACAATAATAATAATAAGAAGAAGAAATTGTTCGTAGTTATTAAGCTTCCTGACTTTTAAATTGACAATTAGGATTTATTTCACAATTAATAAAAATATAATAATAATAATAATAATAATAATAGTAATAATAAATCGTTCGTGTTTTTAAGCATCGAGATAAAGGAAAATTAATATCGAAACTTATTGATAAATATCGATAATTTTACAAACGTCAATCTATACGGAGTACAGATATCACGACACTCGTATTTTTATATATACTTTACTTCGTGCTTTGCGATTCTTTTTACAATTTTTCGCTCTCTTTCTTTTTTTTCCTTCTTCTTTTTTTTTTTTTTTTTTTCTTTCTTTAAGAATGATAAGAGAATATATTCGAAGCTATCGTAAAGAACGGTTTTCTTGAGGTTACAAAAATGAAAAAAAAAAAAAAAAAGAAATACATAAATAAATACAAAAAAAAAAAAAAAAAAAAGTTACCCTTTCGAACGTATAGCCTGAGAAATACGAGAGACGAAAAAAGGAAGAAGGAAAAAAGAAAAATAAAAAGAAAGAAAGGAAACCAATTTATCTCCATTGATTTTCACATTGGCAACGTGAATATAATCCAAAGAAAAGAAGAAAATTATTGACTCGGCTATGAGAAATTTTTCATTCATTCGTTCGTCTACTTCCCGGAATTTCGTCATTATATATCTCTCCCGCTGTGGGAATATCGTAACTAACTATAGGTAAGAACTATTAATTTCTAATTCAACGTATACGTTGGACTTCGTGGGTAATGCGATTTGAATTAATCCCATTCTCCTTCATCATTTCCATCGACAATCAATCGACGATGACAATCGTCGCGGTGGGGTGTCATTCGAACTTTGCGAGATTATTCTTCGATTGTAATATAAATATTTGCATACATATATACATACATACATACGTATGTATATATATACATACATATATATATATATATATATATATATATATATATGTGTGACATGTGTCACATATATATGTTGACGTATTTACAAATCAAGGAATGTCCATCGTGCGTCATTGACACGTACTTATATATATATATATATATATATATATATATTTCTCTCTCTCTCTCTCTCTCTCTCTCTCTCTCTCTTTTATAAAAGCATAAAATTCATCGCTTTAGTACTTTGCAATCGGATCGATGGTTTGTTGACATTTCTTATATGCTAATAAATATTTCTTATCTGGTTCCTCTCGGTACGTTTTAATATTTTTAAAAGAAAAGAAAAAAAAAAAAAAAGAAAAAAGATTAGAATGTAATTGATCGGCAAACTCGAATCGTTTTATGTTACTAAAGGAAAAACGAAAAAGAAAGAAAGAAAGAAAAAAAAAGAATATTGATCGTAACAACCACGTATTATTTCTTATACAAATTTCCTTTTTTCGTTTCTCTTCATTTTTTTTTTTTTATTTTTTTTTATCATTAGATTCGTCGATACTTGGATCCATTATTTTTATATCCCATTCGACATTATTGATTATTATCTCGAAATTGTTCCTTTTTCATTTTTTCTTCTGCTTTTTCTTTTTTCTTTTTTTCTTTCTTTTTTTTTTTTTTGTTTTCTTTTACGTATATCAACATAATCGTACTCACGGACGATCGTGCATGCAATCTGCATGAAAAATTCGCAGAATTTAACAATTTATAGTGCCGTAAGAGAGAACGAATATGATAACGGAATAGTGTAACGGATAATAATACGTCGGACGCTTTTGATAAGATTTCTTCTTCTTTTTTTTCCATTCTTTTCTTTTTCTTTTCTTTCTTTCTCTCTCTCTCTCTCTCTCTCTCTCTCTTTCGCACACGCGCACACGATAAGGAGAGGCGCCTCCGGCAAACGTAAAGTCCAACGAGCTACAGAGACTCTCTCTGTTCCTTTATCCGTTGTAATGTCTGGAGTTTTGTGAACGCGTGAGCATTTAATTGTGTCAAGCACCATGAACGTTCACTATCGATATTTATATTCTTTTTACTTTTTCATTTTCTTTTTTTTCCTATTTCTTTTCTTTTCTTTTCTTTTCTTTTCGTTTTTTTTTTTTTCTTTCTTTCTTTCTATCTTTCCTTCACACAATCATCAACATTCTTTCCGAGCTTTTTTCTAACTAAATACAATAATAACGATTAAAAACTTACCGATCGACAATGTAAATATACGGATATGTATTTATATACGTAAAATGTATATTTCATAAATAACAACGTGATTTGCCGTATCGATTTATCGGTTCATACCGATAATATCATTTTTTTCTTCCTTCTTCTTGTTTCCTACTTTTTACAATGTATGATATATATGTATATATATATACGATTAGCAAATAATATTCCGTGGTTGGCAAAACATAATATATCAAACCAATTGACTTGGCATTATCAGCAACCCATTGAACCGGCAATTCAGGGTAATTGAACGCTCGGAAAGTGCCGGATCGAACGAACGAACGAACGAACGAACGAACGAACGAACGAACGGATAGCGGCTGTCGATAAAGCTTCAAAGTCCTTTTGTTAACTTTCCTCTCTAATTCTCTCTCTCTCTCTCTCTCTCTCTCTCTTTCTCTCTCTTTCTCTGTCTCTCTCTGTCTCTCTCTCTGTTTCTCTCTTTTTCTCTCTCTGTCTCTCTGTCTCTCTGTCTCTCTGTCTCTCTCTCTCTCTCTCTGTTTCGATTACGTAGTAGTATATTGCGTTTGACATACATCATTGTTGCTAACGCGTGCACGGAATTTGTATTAATGTATATACGATAAAATGTATAAATTATGTGTATACGTGTGAGTGTATGTGTACGTGTATGCGTTTGTGGAGAACGAGGGAACTATGAATAAAAAAAAGAAATTCTGTTGAAGGAGAATACAATTTTTTTTTTTTTATAAATTCCATCGATTGTAAATTATAAATTTCATAATTCAAATATCGTGATGTGATATATTAAAAAGAAAAAGGGGAAAAAAATGGATAAATAAATAAACGCTCGTTACCTCGTCAAATTTTCATTTTCAACCTCATATTTTTTATTATAATACGATTTAAATTGTTTCAGAATGAAATATATTTCCATAATATTTTCCCATAACGTGTTCGTATTAATTTAATTTACTTGATTAACAAAACCGAAGAAATGGCAAATCGATAGTTCGATAATAACTTTTTCAAAATTTTACACAATATATATATGTATATATATATATTTATTCTGGATAGAAATTCTTCGTAGGATATTATTTTGAAAAAAAAAAAAAATGAACGAACATAAGTAAAGACAATGATTCGATATTAAAGTTTTATTCAAATTAATATCTAAAAAAAAATTGCACGTATCCATTTGAATTGTATATTAGAAGAGAGAGAGAGAGAGAGAGAGAGAGGGAGAGAGAGAGAGAGAGAGAGAGAGAAAGAGAAAAAAGAAAAGAAAAGAGAAAAAGAGACAAGAAAGAGAAAAGACGAAGAAATATCAATGAGTACAAAATAATTTTAAAGAGGTGAAAGAGATAATAAAGGAGAAGTAGAAGTGACAGAGGGGAAGGCAACGAAAGAGGCAATGGAGCACGTGCACTTTCGACTGCTCGTAATTAAGTATATAACGAGACTTGTTTACGCCGAGTACCGACGAGGCTGCATCGGTCACCGTCGCTATCCGTCGTTGTATAATCTATAGAGCCGCTTAGTCTGCTGTTTTAATATGACTCTTCTCAGAAGAGAATTTACGGGACGATCGTATTATGCGTTTAGATGACGTCGTCTTTCTCTTGCTTTTTTTCTAATCCGCCATTACTCTCTCTCTCTCTCTCTCTCTATCTATCTATCTCTCTCATTCTCTCGTTACAATTCTCTAAAAATATCTATATATATATATATATATATCTTTTAATATCTCTATATCATAAATTACAATATAATATGATAATATATATATATATATATATATATATATATATATATATACACATATTTTAATGATTTAATAATCGTAATCTTTTGAAATGTGTTAAACTAATTACAGGAAAAGCTTTACGATTTGTAATAATAAAAGAAAAAATAAAAAGAAATAAATATCGTTAGACGAATAGAAAATAGTTACATTAATCGTCTTTGATAATGTCAAAAACGATGAATATTTTTTTAAAGAGAACAAATGTCTAATATAACGACGATACGAATAAGTAATCATTTAGAATAGTATATCATCTTTGTGTACACGAAATTAAGAATAGATTAGATATAATGCATATGTATGTACATATATATATATATATATGTCTATAGAAAAGTTTTGTTTACACGATGAATTTTAATATTTCCTATTATGAATCATTTTTATCAAAAGTCAATTATTAATTAAATATTAATGAAACATTAGATATACGTGAAAAGATATTATTATCTTTGTTTATTTTTTATTTTTTAATAGATGTAACATCTATATATATATATATATATATATATATAAATATAAACATATATATGTATCATTTTATATCTTGATTCTTAGGAATATCAATGAATATAAATAAAAAAAAAAAAAAAAAAAAAAAAAAAAAAAAAAAAAAAAAAAAAAACAAGAAAAAATATATATTTATACAATATTTTATTAAAAAAAACCAGTCATTTTCCTGAGATATATCTAATAATAATAATAATAATAATAATAATATATATATATATATATATATATATATATATATATATATATATATATGATCACGACTACGCATTTACGTGCACGCACACACGCACAGACATACTCAGAAACATGAAGGCTAATTAAAAAGTTATTATAGAAAGTAAGATAAAATAATTGGACTCATTTAAGATTATTTTTGTAACTTCAATATATTTTCCATTTCCTCATAAAGTATAATTTCTTCGTTAATTTTTTTTCTCGATCAAAAGAAAAACAAATTGACCTTCGTAAAATATTCACTTGTGAAAATATTCATTTTCGTTTAACGACAATAACAACAATAACGATGACGATGACGACAACAACGATTTTAATCATGACGACGATTACGACGTATGATACGATAAATTTATTAAAGCGTAATATCGTGCGTAAATAAATCGACAATGGTGGTTTGTGCCACGAATAAACGCTTTCACGATAAAACGTGAGCTATAAGAATATAAAGGAAATTCGATTCGTTTGCGCTCACGGAAGCACGTCTAAATGATTGCACCCTCGACGTTGTTGCGTAACTTAACTATCAATGTATGTATGTATATACGTATGTATGTATATATGTATGTATATAAGTTTCATCTACGTGGGCTACGTGATACGCACGATTACGGGGTGAAAATGTCAGGCGTTCACCATGAATCTTTCTCTCTCTCTCTCTCTCTCTCTCTCTCTCTCTCTCTCTCTCTGTTATTTTTTTTTTCATTCTCTTTCACTCACATTTTTTCCCAACGAACATACGTGTACAACCAACAGCTGCACGAAGTCTTTACTTTCGTGAGATTCGGAGACCCCGACGGAGAAAGACGACGGAGGCCACGAGAAGGAGAGAATCCTATCGATTTTAGAAGCTACTCGTCGGTCGACTCCTATCTACCTTTCAAGGTCACGCTTAATTCGCTTTCCCTTTCCTTCGGAATCTCGGTTAATTCTCTTTCTCTCTTTCTCTCTCTCTCTCTCTCTTTCTCTATCTCCCCCCTCTCCCTCTCCCTCTCTTTTTATCTTTCTCTTTCTCTCTAAACGTTCTCAGAATAATATATTCGATATGTAAAATAAGAAGAAAATTGTAGGATATTTTCTATCGAAAATAAAGACACGTGATAGGATTTCAAATGACAAAAGGAAAAAAAAAAGAGAAAAAAAAGAAATGGAATAAATCAGAATTCTAAATCCATATCAAATAGTAGCGATCTATATCGTGATTAATGAATGAGAAAATACTTTTTTTGAAAAATATCTAATCACTTAAATGATTTATTTTCTTCTATGAAAAGAGAGAGAGACAGAGAGAGAGAGAGAGAGAGAGAGAAAACAAAAATTCGTAGATATTAATTTTTGATAGAATAATTTCTACGAATGTATATAATAAAATACGAGGATTGATTCGGGTAGATCGGGGAGGGGGGGGGGGGAGTGGGATAAAGGAAATGACATTAAATTTCTCAATAATTTATAATCCTTTATATTTGACGATCAACGAGTGATAGAAAATTTCATGAAATATATCTAATCTACGATATGATTCATTTCCTATACAAAGTTTATCCTTTACTTAGAAAAAAAAAAAAAAAAAAATGATAAAATCAGCAAGTACGTATTCTCACTCGAATCTATCACATTAAAAATAATTGATCACGGTGATATCAATGATTGGTATTTAAATTCCACCCGATATTTTCAAAATGATTACCAGTCGATAAACAAAAAAAAAAAAAAAAAAAACAAAAAATACAAAAAGATCGAAAGATTTATCGAAAATTTAAACGAACGTACGGCGTTCTATCTGTCACAAATGTGCGAATTCGAATTGTGAATGACAAATCCTTGGAAAATATAAGGGGCGAGAGAGGGAGGAGGAGTAGGAGGAGGAGGAGGAGGAGGAGCAGACGAAGGAGTAGACAAAAAATAATTTAAGCGATCGATAAGTCATTAAGATTGCACAAAAGAAGAAGAGTACAAATAGTACGATATCGAATTGATTGAGATATCCATGTATTGTATATAATTAACGATTGAAATCAATAATAAATAGATATGACGGCATGAAATAAATTCGAGTGATTAAAAGAAAAAAAAAAAAAAAAGAGAAAAAAGGAAAGGAAAGAAAAAAAAACAAAAAAAAAAAAAAAATTAAAAAGCCAAGTTCCTTTGGTGCACGTGTGCACGTTTCTCGAATAAGTTGCACGCACACGTTGTTCACCTCGTGCGCACCTACGTGAGATGTCTAATCCATGCGAGAAATTTGTTGAGAAAGAAATAGGAGGGGGATAGAAAGAGAGAGAGAGAGAGAGAGACGACTACGCATAATATACGTATATATATATACATATATATATATATATATATATATATATATATATTCATGTTAAGGTGACTAAAAATGATTGTCGCACGAACGTATTGCTTTTTAGTTGTATGGTGACACGAGTACTTCATTCTGTACCGCGAACGTATTGCTTTCTACTAGTACAGTGACACGAGTACTTCATTCTTCTCATAGTAAAATGACAGAGACAGTCGAGTGATTTACGGGAAACTATTAATCTTCCCCTATTACATGTTACACCATGGATACATTCAAACAGGAAGACA
>NC_062192.1:1500504-1580504 GCF_912470025.1 Vespa velutina
TATATCAGGCTTAGTACGATTAACGCTGATTTTGGTTATGCAGATGTCCTCCTCTCTTTCTCTCTCTCTCTCTCTCTCTCTTTTTGTAAAAAGAAGAAAAAAAACTACGTAAAAAAACGTATCTTCTTATTTCAAGATTTCATTTACACGCGATCGAGCATATAATTTAACGTCTCGATCGAAGATTCACTAAGGAGAACGATGATGAAAGATCACGATAAAATCAGGGTGGTCTCGATCGACGTGTATCCTGCGTTCTCCCCTTTCGATCGATAAATTCGAATAGAATTGATTACGTTTGAGAGCTCGGACGATTCGATGATTCGATATCGAATGCACTTGGGAACAGCATACAAGATTACGTATATTATGAAGGATATCGAGGAGGTATTAAAAACGAGTATTATAAATATCGACCGATCGAGATATAAAAAATATGTCCTTGGCTGTTTTTCTTTGGCTATTTTATTTAATTTTTTTTTCTTTTTTTTTTATTTTCTTTTTATCACGAGACAACAACGTTCGATAATCTACATCGTTTGAATTCAATCTTCAAATTTAATTCTTTGATGTATAATTTTTTTCTTTTGTTTAATTCTTTCTTCTCCTTTTTTTTTTTTCTTTTCTTTTCTTTTCTTCTCTTTTCATTTATTCATTTATTTATTTATTAGAGAGAAATTATATTCATCGTGATACTTAACGAAAGATGAAATCGTCTGAAGATACGTTTCTTCGTGGATTGAATTATATTAAACGTTAATATAATTTATGTGCGCGCGAGCGTGTGTGTGTGTGTGTGTGCGCGCGCGCGTGTCTCACATTTTATTTATCAACAACTTTTGCGTATTCGCGCAAAATTAGATGCAAAATAATCGATAATCCTTTGCGAATCGATAATTCCGTAAGTATTTACGATTTAATAATATCGAGATTGAAAATCAATAGGATTTTTTCTTTCTTTTTTTTTTTTTTTTTTTTTTTTTTTTTTTAAAAATTAAAAAGATATAATTAAACAAAAAGAAACGTTTTTGTTTGTTTTCTTTTTTTTCTTTTTTTTTTTTTTTTTTCGATTAACTCACCTCGCATAAAGTTTTGTGATCGAGCGTCTAACACGATTAGATTTTAATTTTCCAAATGGATTCACGTTCATCAGATTTCACGTAGTACTTTCGGGTCTGCCTTCTCGAGTTGACTTGGGACTGTCTGCTGTCTCGTGATTTCTTCACTCTCACGAGTCGCGTTACCGTCAACTAGAACGAAGAACGTTCTTCGTCAAATTTCTCGCTAGGCTAAGATGATAAAGATGAGACGACGACGACGACGACGACGACGACGACGACGACGACGACGACGATGACGACGACGATGACGACTGTATCTCCTACAGACAGTCCTGCAAACTCTCGTAAGATCTCCGTTACTAGAATCCCAACGACGTAGAATTGTCACTTTGATTCTGTAACGCTCGAATCAACACGGCCACTTATATCTCCTGGTATAAAAAGGAAAATAAAAACGAGGGGGGGAAAAAAAAAACAAACAGAAAAGAATGAAAAAAAAAAAGTAGGAAAGAAAGATAGAGAACAAAAAAAGTGTCGTTCGCGGGAGCAAGGAGAACTGGAATATATACAAAAAAAAAAAAAAAAAAAAAAAAAAAAAAAAAAAAAGAAAAGAAAGAAAAAGAACTTATCAAAAGTCACGTTGCACCAACTTATTCGCGCTGTCCGTTTTATTATCGATCTACTTTTCGTTAATGACCTTCCGTGATGACATACTTTGGAGGAAAAAGAAAAAAGAAAGAGAACGAATGATCGAGCGAACGAGCGAGCGAGCGAGCGAACGAGCGAGCGAGCGAGCGAGAGAGAGAGAAAGATATAAGAAAAAAAAAAAAAAATAAAAAGAACAAAAAACAAGGTACGAAGAGATAAAAAAATAAAAAACAGAGAAAAACAAAAATCGTCAACAACTTACGAAATTTATTCCGTCGAAGGGATGTCGGTGGTGAAAAAAAAAAAAGGAAAGAAAAAAAAGGAAGAAGACAAGAAAGAAGACGAAGGAGAACGAAACTGGCGGACGAAGGGAGGGAGGGAGGGACGGGGGGGGGTACGTAGGGCAAAAAAAAAGAAAAAAGAGAATTAAACGGAAAAGAAAAGCACCAAAAAAAAAAAGAAAAAAAAAAAGAAACGTTTCACATAAATAACATATATCAAATATATAATTATATAAAATAAAAAAACCACGATATATATATATATATATATATGTATATATATATCCCTTTTCTATCTCTATCTATCTATCTCTATTTTTTATCCTTCTATCTATCTATCTATCTTCCTTTATACCTTTCTTTTTATCTATTTCTCTCTCTACCTCTCTCTCTCTCTCTCTCTCTCTCTCTCTCTATCTCTCTATCTATCTATCTATCTATCTATCTCTATCTCTCTCTTTCTGATACGAGAAGAGAGATCGAGCAAAGTTTTACTCGGCGAGAATTTCTCGACGCGGTCGTGTCGTGTCGTGAGAAGGACTGAATGGGTTTGCCAGACGCGAAACGTAATCGCGTTTACGGGCACGCCAGCTGTGGTCTATAGGTACTACACCTCTCTTCGTTTCCTTTCCATTCCTTTCCTTTCAACAAGGAGACGGTAAAACGAGTGGGGTATGGAAAGACTGCCCTCCCTCTGTCCTCTTTATCACCCCTCCTCACAAACTATACTACCACGTGCCACGGCGTAGCATACTAGCTGCTTCGCGGGAGCACCCACGCGACACCCGGTATACGTGGGTAGTAAAAGCCTCTGCATGGCATTGAGAGATAGAAGGAATCGAGTCTTTATTCATCTTCATCTTCATCATCATCATCATCATCTTTTCTCTCTTTCTCTCTTTCTCTATCTCTCTCTCTCTCTCTCTTTCTCTGTATCTATCTCTATAAAATGCATTTCGTTATTATTATTTCATAGAATTCGTCATCTCTTACGACGATTATCTTACGTTTTTCCTTTATTTGGAGTTTATCGATTTTTTTTTCTCATTTTTTAACATTTCAACTTCTCACTTTTAATATCGTTATTTTAATAATCATTAATTGATTAATGTATGATATAATATTGTATATTGATAGAGATATGAAATATGTTTTTTTTTCAGAGAGAAGAAGAAGAACGGAGATATGTTTGTATTATATTTGATTTTTATAGGATTTATTGTAGGGAATTTTTTTTTTTTAGAGGTGATAATAATAATAATACATTATGTATTTGTAGGTATGATATTGTTTTTATATTATGTGTTTATATATTATTTATAATAGTTATTATTTATTATATATATATATATATGTATTGACTATGTATATGTATTATTTCTTATATATGATTTTTATAGAAATTATTTATTATGAGAAAATAGAAATATTTTTCTTTCGTTTTTTTTTTCTTTTTTTATTTTTCATTCTTTAATGTTTTCATATGGCCGATATAAAAAGAAAATTATTACGTAGGAATGACTATCAAAAGGAAAAAGAAAAAAGGAAAAATTAAATTAACTATATTAAAAAAAAAAAAAAAAAAAAAAAAAAAAAAAATATTTCTTATTTCATTGTAAAAGGTAATTTTAATTTGAGCCCAGTTGAACCTTTCGGATTTTCTATGTAAACTTTATTCTGTTAAACTCTTAGAGGATCTTTCACTTAACAAGAATACAACAGTATTTTGAGACTCGAGAGGGAAATAAATATTTGGAGAAAGAGTGAAGTCAAAGGAGGAGAAGAAAGAAGAAGAAAAAGAAAAAGGGTATAATAGATACGGTGAGAGAAGAGTACGCCCACGAATCGTCAAATCTCAACGAGCACGAATATTTTCAGATAAGATGAGACTCATCGTAACGCAAAATGGACGTCTCCACGACGTTTAATATTTTTCCTTTTTGATTACGAAAGAAACGGACTTTCTTCAAACAATCGAAAAATTTGGATGTGTCGTTGTGTACACGATAAATATATATATATACGTATATTAAATTGGCCAATAAGTAATATCAAAATTTTCATTATATTTATAATATATAATATATTTCTTATATATAATAATATGAAAAAATATATAATATATATCATTCATATATGATAATATAATAATATAATAATATAATATTGTAGTATTGGATTGGCCCGAAAAATAAATAATTTCTTAATTATCAATAAAAAAAATATATATATATATATATTTATTATATTTATATATATTGTTTTATTTATTTAAATATAAAACATCAAACAAATCGTCAAATTAATTGTTATAGATCAACATCATTTTATTCTCATCATACTGATATTGTTTATTGAAATATTATATTATAATTTCAATTACATATAAATAATTAAAAATTTCGACATTTCTTATTGGGGCAATTCCCAACACATATATATATATATATATATATATATATATATATATATATATATATTTCTTTTTTTTATTAACTCCTTTTGTTTTCGTCATCATCGTCTATCCAATATCGTTGTTAAGATCATCATCGATAATCATCAATTTTTATATTCGTTTGTGAAAAATTCAATGAGCCGTATCATTCTAACTATTGTTTTTTTTCACTTTCTAATTCTCATGACATTATTATAGCTTAGCATTGTTTCTACATATCCAAGATAATTATTGTTGAACGTTTATGGACAAAATTTGTACTCGTTACTAACACCAATCGTATAACAGTAGCTCCACGACACATATATATTAGGTTGGTGCGTATGAAATGTCGGAATAAATGATTCTTATTCACTTAAGAATCTGACATTTCATTCGCACCAACCTAATATATATATATATATGGAGATCGTTTATTCGAAATTGTTGCCGTTTAAATATAATTATTATTCCAAGAAGATATGAGGAAGTATTTGAGAGTAGTGGAGATAGAATAGAAAAAATACAAAAAAAGAAAGAAAACGAAAAAAAAAAAAACAAAAAGAAAAAAAAGAAAAGGAAAAAGACAAAAGAAAGGAAAATAATCAAGAAAGTTATAATGAGCAAGAAAGAAGAAAAAAAAAAAAGAAAGAGAGAAAAGTAAGAGAGAAAGAGTGAGAGAAAGAAAAATACGAAAGATCGAATTAACTGGAAAACGTCGATCCAGCACGAGATCATTAAACGGCGGCAGCTCGTTTGTTGTTTGATGATGCCATTACGGTTTGAAAGTGAAAATCACGGATATTTACTCCTACGTTGAACTTTTAGATAAAGTGCTTTGAAAGTTCGAACGTGATATATCTAAAACGTGAAAAGAGCAGAGAACACAGAACGGAGAATAGAGAGAGAGAGAGAGAGAGAGAATATTTCTATATGGAATTTTTTTTCATTTTTTTTTTTTTTTCTTTTTTTTCTCTCTCTCTTTTTCTTTTTTTTTTTTTTTTTTTTTTTTTTTTTTTCAATTGAAAAAAACAACTTCTTATTTTCGTCAAATCGTCGAGACGGTTCTAAAATAGTAATTATCTTTTTAAAAAACAAAATTGTTCTTTCCTTTTTTTTTTCTTTTCCTTTTTTTTTTCTTTTTTCCATTTTTCTAAGAATAAGCATTGCACATAACTCTATTTAGTTTGCCCATTGTTATCGTTCTATTCTTTTTGTCTTTCTTTTTATCTTCTTAGTCATTAACACGACTAATATATACATATACGCATCAACATACATACATACATACTTACATACATACATACATACATACATACATACATATATGCATGCATGCATACATATATATATATATATAAATATATATATATATGTATTATCGTTTCCTGGTTCGCAATTATTCTTGCGACAAGGTGTATATATCGAATCATTCGTTCGTCTCTCTCTCTCTCTCTCTCTCCTCTCTGTCTCTGTCTCTGTCTCTGCCTCTGTTGGCAACATGCTTGCACTAAAGATAATGGCATTCTGGGCTCGCCCAGAGATGACACAACGTGCCAGCAATGGCTCTTGGCCACGTGCTTCGAGAGCTATTCTCATTACTGTATAATTCCTTTTTTTTTTTTTTTTTTTTTTTTTTCAGCGAGGACAATGATAATTATTTTTAACGCGTTCTTTATCGATTTACAGTTAAAATTTTATAGATGGAAAACAATTTCCGCGGGTAGAACTTAAAGTTATTCGAACGAGGGAAAAAAGAAAACATATTTTTTATTCCTTTTAAATGAAATATAAAAAAGTAATAAATATTTTACGAAACGATTTTTAATGGCTAACGAACGATTCGGTTAATTCATGTTAATTCGATTAGATAACAAAGAAAAAAATAAAAAAAAAAAAGAAAAAAGAAAGAAAGAAAAAGAAAAGACAAAAATCACACGATGATTAGAAATAATCATATTTGCATTGTTGCGATTGAAAAAAGAAAAAAAAAAAAAAGAAAATTGATAATTTAATTTAATTAATATAACATTGAATTAGAGATGCATAATATACTTACGCAAATTGATGAACAAATTGATCCAGAAATTGATGATAAATTGTATTATTATTATCGATTTTGATAAATGGAAAACTTCTGTCACGCGAAGAATATCTATTTATTTGTTTGAACAAGATTAAATTAACACATATAATTAAATTAAAAGTGTTAACAATTATGAAGATGAGAATTTACTTATATAATTGTAAATGATAAAATTTATTCATTCAATTTAATCTGATGGATAAAAAAGTTGAATAATAGTATGTCGCACACATGTATTAGGTTTAAATTAGAGAAATATACATTTTTGAAAGATTGTCTTTTTCGATTTTTTTTTTCTTTCTTTTTCTTTTTTTTTTTTAATGACTATTCTTGCTAAATTGCAACCAATTATTATTATTATTATTATTATTATTATTATTATTATTATTATTATTATTATTATTAATATTATTAATATTTTTCGTTTAAAAAAAGAGACAAAGAGAGAGAGAGAGAGAGAGAGAGAGAGAGAGAGAGAGATAATAGAGATGGATCGAGTAGAATAGCACGTACAGTTATATTCAATGCTTATGGCCAAGGGATCGACGTGGATCTTTTCTTAATGAGTTAAAGGTCACTTCCGGTCATGCAGAAAACGGAAACACAGCGCGTGCTTCTCCATATCCGGTGGTAGCTCGAGCGATAGCTCGTCCCACCTGAGCGCGTAACGCACTGTGCACTAGCCGCCGATGCGTTTCTTAACTGCAGTAAAAAAAATTTAAGTTCTTTTCTTTTCTCATCTTTTTCTTTGCTCTTTCCTTTTTTTTTTTTTATTTTCCCTTTCTCTCTCTCTCTCTCTCTTTTTTTTCTTTTTTTAACTTTTCTCTCTTCATTCATTCATTCATGAAAATTTCTTTTTCAACGCGTCGTTCGATAATATTGATTGTCGACGATCGATAGATTGGTAATCTAATGCGTTTAACAAATTACCTTAATAATACTAACAAGTTGAAATTATATATATTTATTCTGTGTGTGTGTGTATATATATGTGAATGTTCGTGTACAGAAAAATTGCGGCATTATATTTTTTTTTTTTTTTTTTTTTTTTAACTTATTTCAAAGCGTTGTGAATATTAATTATTGCTGATAGATTGATCAGTTATCGGATATTACCGATTATTATTATTATTAAACTGATTATTTTGATAATACCTATAAATTAAAATTAATTACTATCTATGCATATTTATTCATTGTCAATTTGTGTTTGTACGTGTGTATGTGTGTATGTGTGTGTGTGCTGTTTTTGATTAGACATAATCGTGACATCTGTAAAGCAACGTAAGCATGCATTTGTATTATTATAAATCAGAGACTGTAGACATGGCACAATGCATCTTTCGCGTGGGAAGAAGTCACGTGGGCGAATTTCTCCAAAGGTCGTGGGTCAAAGACGTTTTTATGTTTTCACTCTATCCATCTAATACCAATCTCTTCGTATCGTCTATACTTAAATAAAATCCAGAAGTATAATTTGAAATCTTATATAATTATCTTCGTGTTATTATTATGTATCTTTGAAAAGCCATCTATAAAATTAAATGAAAGTATTTTTAAAACGTATTGCCGTATAGAAAATGCTTTCCAAAGATAATGAAAGAAAAGGATAAAAGATAAATAAATAAATAAATAAAGAAAGAAAGAAAGAAAGAAAAAATATATATATGAAAAAAAGGAAAAAAAAAAAAAAAACGAAAAAACGATCTCATCAATTTTTATTTTGATGAAGGAATATTAATGATATAAAATGAAGAAAGATAGAGAGGAAGAAGGGACGGAAGAAGAAAGGAAAAAAAAAAAAAAAACAAAAAAAGAAAGGAAAAAAAAAAGAAACAAATAACCAGAAAAATTGTCTCATTAATTTCAACGTAGATGAAGTGTTAGTAAAATAAAAAGAAAAAAAATAATAACGAAGAAAAAAAAAATCTATTAAATCGTAGATCTCGATTGAACAAAACGAAGGTCCCCTATCTTCCCCCCCCCCCTCCGTTTTACCCTTCTTCCACCCCGTACCTCGTCCCTCGTGAGAAAGGAACATATTTTCTAGTAATTATCGTCCGGTGATGATAAAATCTAAATCGTCGAGAGTCCTCTCTCTTTTTTTCTCTCTCTCTCTCTCTCTCTCTCTCTCTCTCTCTCTCTCTCTCTCTCTCTCTCTCTCTCTCTCAAAAGGAATCATATAGTACGTGTCATACAGTGCTGGACGATCAATTTTCGAATTCATTCGAACGAAGCACAATGACAAGGCTCACGTTGAATTGAAACGTGCACGATGATTATTATTTGAATATTATTTGCTATAGTGACTGCCGACAAAACAACATACGATCGTTCGTTGTTAAAGCCTCGGTCTCCCCTTTAAATACATATTTGCCCGAGAGAAACGATATGCGGAAATCTATATGTATTTGTAATTAATTTATTGCCTTGGAAAAGACGATGTTGCTACTGCATAAAGTGAAAGCGATTTCACGCCCGGCATAGGTATACGTATTTTGTTGATGGAATAAAATACGTAGCTCGTTGAGTTTCCTTTCCTTTTTTTCTTTCTTCTCTTTTCTTTTCGTTTTTTTTTTTTTCTTTTTTTTCTTTTTTCGTTCTTATACCTCTTCGATAATATTATCTCTCTTTTTTTTTTTTTTTTTTTTTTTTTAGGAACGATAGATACAGCTATATATTTACGGACGGACAATTAATTCACAAGGGCCGATTAACTACGTCAATTAAATATACAATAAATGAACAAAATTTTAACGATCACGTTACTGAATGAATTTGTTAGATATTAATGTTGTCTGTTTAAAAATATTTAAATTAAAAAAAAGAATATATATA
The DNA here is from genome assembly GCF_912470025.1 of Vespa velutina. Classification (NCBI taxonomy): domain Eukaryota; kingdom Metazoa; phylum Arthropoda; class Insecta; order Hymenoptera; family Vespidae; genus Vespa; species Vespa velutina. The sequence goes on from NC_062192.1 coordinate 1,509,853, forward strand.
TATATATATATATATATATATAAAATGATACACCAAAAGATCATGTCTTTCGATCGATTTACTATTTACTCTGACTATCATGTTATATCTATTATTTATATTTAATTAAAAATATATATATCACGGGAAATAATTAATCGACGATTTGAAATCGTTAATTTTATGCGCTCTGTTCAACTTTTCCAAGATATAGTTCTTATCTATTCGGTTAACGTTAGAATATTTTGGAACGTTTAATCCGTTTTGTAATATTTTCAAATTAGATCTCGAAAATTTCCTTTTCATTTTATAATGATGATAGGTCCTCTCTATTATTAGAATGATAATACCTAATATTGTACCGCCGCTAAGTACGGCCAAAATTGGTGTGACATCCCACAAACTGACAGCACTGTGACTTGTTCTCGATAAACTCGGTTGTATAATGAACGATCCTCTCAAACGATTCATTATACCGTTGTCTATGAATTTTTGCAAGCTGGAGAAAAGAAGAAAGAAATCAGAAAAAAAAAAAAGAAAAAAAGTAAAAAAAGGATTATAATATATCATTATCGATAGTAATCGTTAATAAAAGATTTCTCTTATTACCTTTATCTCCGATTACTTACTGATAATTAATTAAACCCTTAAAGGGACTACCCTTCGGCAGGGTCATTGCCAAACTATCCGATCTACCAGTTTCAATGTAATTAATCTTACAAGATAGATAAAGATTTATTGTCTTTTTCATTTCTTCGGTCGTATAAAATGCCACTTTCTCTCGGCATACCTGCGTGAAAAAAGAAAACGAAAAAAAAAAAAAAGCGAAAGATAAATATAAACTCCATTTAATAAGAATATCGTATGAACTGTATGAACGTAGTCACGAGCATGTAGTTAATCGATCATAATAGAGTAGATAATTTTTGTCTATTGACATTGTTATCCTTCTATGTAAATATATATATATATATATATATATATATATGTACCTGATCAAATCCATTGTGCAAACTGGTTGGTAATTGCTTTTTCGGCTTCATTAGTTCCATCATTTTCATAATGACCTCATCCTTCGCATTCTGCAAAATAATCATAGTGTGTATTCGGAGTACGGAGAAGTAATAATCTTCTTTTTTTTTTGTTTTTAATAGGAAAAAAAAAAAAAAAGAAAAGAACAACCGACGAAACGCAACGGAAGGAAAAAAATGAAAAAAAAAAAAAAAAAATAAAAAAAGAAAAACATTGCGCCTAATCATGAATATTATTTGGAATTATAGAAATTACCGCGAACATGTCGTAATCGGCACTGTTGCCGAAAACGATCAAGTGGTATGTGCGAGCGTTGGCGAAATCGTCGAGACTGGAAAAAGGTAAACTCTCTGTGGTCACGGTCAAGAAGCTAATTAACGAAGCCGAATAAGCAGCCGAGACTATTATAGCCGAGACGAAGATGGAGATGAAAGCCAGACGTAAAGATGGTTCAGTTGGAAATTCTGAAAGCGTATAATAATAGATTGTCTTAGAATATTTTTATATTTTTACGCTCTACACAGTACCTGCTAATCCCTGTTGACAATAAATACCCCATACGTGAATATAATTTTCAGATAAAAGAGATCCAGAAAAGGAACCCTTTGTCTTAATTAAGGTCAATAAAATGGGAGTTGTCGTTATCACTAAGATTAACATCGCCCAGATTCCAAAACTAAAAGTCTAAGAAAAGAAGAAGAAGAAAAAAAAAAAAAAGAAAAAACAAAAATATTTATATACCATAATATTATATGAAAAACAACGATTGATTGGACGAACACAATGATAATAATTATTTGGAAAATTTTTGATATATAAAGTCATCACATAGGAATTATCGTCGTTCAAATTCCAGGATTAAATGTCTAGAGAAAAAAAAAAAAGAAAAGATATATTTATATACATATTATTATGAAAAGAATCAGAACGATAGGATGAACACAAAATTTATGAAAACTATAGTGTGGAAAAAAAAAATATATATATATATATACACACATACATATACACTTATATATAATTAAATAAAAAATATCGAATGATAAGCGAGAAGTATTATTAAATCAGAGATGTATATATATATATATTGGAAAAGAATTTTCGAAGAATAAACCTTAAAATATGCGGACCACTGAATCAAAGCACCGCTCTGTTCTTTCATGTAAAGACGATTTCGTGAAAGTAAAAATGGCAATGTGAAATCTATGGCCTCGAGTCTCCGAGTTGTAACCGTGAATTCGGCAACACCTATATCGGCTATCCCGGATATCAATTGACCTATAACACCGGTCCAGGTTTCATTTTCCTTGTTCCAACTACCATAAGCATCGACGGGATCTAATATTTCGGTTGTAAAATTCATCATTTTACTTAATTCCGTAACTATTTCACCGAGTAACATATTAAGCTTATTATCTTTTGCTCCGATAAAAGAAGAATCCTATAATGAATTAAAATTTTCCTTTTTTTTTTCTTTTTCTTTTTTTTTTTTTTTTAATTAATTATTACAATAATAAATTATTGTTGCAAAATAAATTAAAGAATTAAATACGAATACCTTGACCCAACCAACACGTAAAACTGTTCCAAAAAGATCGCTTCTTCGGTTATAAAGGCTCATCTTTGTTATTACGGAAAAATCCTTTCCGGGTTTCCAAATGGCGAAATTCGACGTTATTGTATTGTTACCTTGTATCGAGTACCTTAACGTGTAAACATAATAATTAAATGTGCGAAGAAAATTCGTATTAAAAAAAAAAAAAAAAAAGAAAAGAAAAAGAAAGGAAGAAAACGAAAGGAGAAAAGATATAAAAAATAAATACAAGAAAAAAAACAAAAAGAAGAAGAAAAAAGAAAGTAACGTGACGTTATAAATAAATAAAATGTAATATGTACCATTCCTTTAATATCATTTCGTCGTAGCAAAGTATCAACATCTCGGTATCGAAGTTCAAATTGAAGATATTGCCGATAGGATTTTTGCAAAATTTTTCCAAAGTATTGTTTGCCGTTTCAACGAATAACACGAACCATATGTACAGAGAAACGTCAATTTCTTTGGTTACCTTTGAAAATTCTTCAAGATTTTCCCATGTCGATATAATTATAACGAACAATGGTCTCGATATTTGATAATATTTCATTTTTTTGAGTTCGGAGAAATTAATGCTTATTGAAAAGATTCCTTGACGAGAAATTTCACGAGACCACGCGTGTAACATAGTAGAAATCTGCAAGTCTATTGAATTACATTCTTAATCATTATATATACATATATATATATATATATATATATATGTGTGTGTGTGTGTACGTATATATTAATGGTTAATTATTAAACTCAAAACTATATATATATATATATGTATATATATATATTAATCATGCTTACTATTGGTACGACCACTATCCACGAAAAACACAGAAGATGATTCATAAGTGTCGTAAACCTTAGTAATAAGAAGAAGATAATCTTGAGTGGTCACGTTTAAACCAATTACAACGTTATTACCAAATAATATTATAATAACGAATAAAACGATATAAATTCTTGAAGACATCTTTAAATCTCATGATTTAGATTAACTGAACTATCTTATTCCATTTTGTTATTTGGATCACATTATTATTCACGTTATAAGTATTTATCACGTGATATAATTTTTGAATGTATTATTTAGAAAGTCGATCGAAGGAAGAAGGAGAAGGATATAGAGAAAATGGATAAGAAAGTGAGAAACAAATAAATAAATAAATAAATAAATAAATTGTACGAAATGAAACGAGTGGAAATTTAGAAAAACAACAACAACAACAACAACAAAAAAAAAAGGGAAAGCAAAGACGAAGATAAGTAGGAAGTGTTCTTCCTTGACAAGGTCCCGGCTTACTACGAACACGTGATTGAATCGACTGAAAGGCGATTGTCGTACTTCCACGCTCGATTTTATCTTCTTACGACTATCTCTACCTCCGAGGTATTACTGAGGGTATTACCACGGTTTTGTTCCTTGATCGTACACCTTCTACATTATGCATTACTATCGTACACGTATATACAATATGTGTGTATATATATATTATATATATAATATATATATATATATATATATATATATATATATATATATGTATGTATGTATACGCTTCTATCTCTCTTTTTCTCTTACCGTCCATGTGTATTTGCGTTTGTCGTTGCGTTTCTGTACAAATAACGTAGAGATCAACGGTTGATAAAGCTGCCGACTATCAGGAAAATTACGAGCAAGCTGTGAATTATTTCCAACGTCTGGTGATGGTTAACACTATCACATCGGGAACGTCATTCACATTGTCTCGCTACAATTACGATCGTCGTTAATGTTAACCTGACCGTGGTCGAACGCATAATAAAGACCCGTCGCGTTCGACACATATGGGAGAAAATAGGGGAGGAAAATGGTTGGTAGGGAAAAAAAAAAGAAAGAAAAAAAAAGAAAGGAAATGTGGGGAAAAAAAGGAGAGAAAAAAGGAAAAAAGGAAGGAGAGAGAGAGAGAGAGAGAGAGAGATAGAGAGAGAGAAAATTCTAATTTCTTTTTCTTGATATTCCGTACGAGAGATGAGAGATACGTGAAACTTGTCATATGTTTGAAACTTCTAACATTACCGGGCCTTTTTTTCCTTTTCGTTGTAAACACAGTGTTGTAATACATACATATTGTAAAACAATACAGGATACGTCCTTCGTTTCCTCTTCTCAAAAGTAATTGCTACTTGGATTCTCGTATTTTCTATTTAGTGGAGAGGAAGAAACAGAGCAGGGAGGAGGTCTAAGATAAGTAATTTTACAAAATGATTATTAAAATCATCACAGCCTAATGATATTGCTCCTTTATTGAATATATTTCGTATTTATTCGTGTCTGTGTGTGTACGCGTATATGTGTATGGTTATATGTGTATGCACGTAGATAAATTTAAATTTAAATTGAAAATACATATCCAATAGTAGACATTATTATTATTATTATTATTTCCGCAATAGCTTTTTTCTACATCCGTTTTTTATAACCACCAATTTGTCACGTGCAAAATATAATTTTTCTACGATAAACACGCATAGACTTAGAAAAACGCCTATTTCGAGAAACGATAATATCGGTATGATACTCCAAACTTGTACGGCATTTAAGCCTATCTTCTTTTTGCATTTTTTATTATTCGGACTGCTTTGCGATTTCAATTGTGCTATCATACCGTTTCTCATAAATTTGAATAAACTGAAACGTTAAGAAATATTTTTAAAAAATGTTTATGATAATTATTGTCGTCGTACACGTTCCTCTGATATCACGTTACACTCACTGATGATTTATCAGACTGAGAAATTGATTCTTTTTCGACCACATCAGTGATACACTATCTATATGACCAAGATTAATGTGCACGATATTGCAAGGTATTTCAGGATCTAAAACGTTTCTTACTTCGGTCGATACGTACATCGCTATATTATTCTCGTTACAAAGCTGCAAATTATTACACATTATCTATAGTTGTATATATATATATATATATATATATATATACATATATACATTATCTATATATATATATATATATATATATATATGTGTGCGCGTATGTGTGTGTGTGTATGTGTTTATTTATTTCATATATTGCAATGTAACAATTATTGTTATAATTCATATGCCTTTCTTTTTTTTTTTCTTTTTATTTCCCCTCCATCCCACCCCCCGCCCAATCATAATTACCTGAACAAATCCGTCCAGAGGTGTTGCTGGTAAACGTTCCTCGGCAATCATGAAAGACATAACTTTCTTTGCCAATGGTTGCTTGGAATTCTATAAAAATATCTTTCTAACAATGTCACCCTTTACGAATAAATATATTAAGACAAATTGTAAATAGTATATATATTATTTAGGTGCTTTTTTTATTTTTTACTATTTACTTACCAATTTTTTTCTCTTTCCTTTTTTTTTCTTTTTTCCCTTTTTTATTGTTTCAATCGATAAATATTAAAAAAAAAAAAAAAAAGAAGAAGAAATAAAAGAGTAAAGATATGCGTGCAGAATACTTTCTAAATTGTTCTAAAGTGAAATATCCGGGTTGAGATTACAAAAAAAAAAAAATAAGAAGAAGAAAAAAATGAAAAAAATGAAAAAAATGAAAAAAAAGAAAAAAAGAAAAGAAAGAGAACGTGTAAAACCAATTCTTTTTTTTTTTTTTTTTCTTTTTTTAATAGTAATACAAAATAAACACACTGCGTAAGATATTCCCATAAAAAAAAAAAAAAAAAAAGAAAAAATAACTCACGGCAAATACGTCGTATTCCAAACTGTCCTTGGCCGTTATTAATTTGTATGTACCATCCTGTATAAATTCTTCTAATGAAACGAATGGTAAACGATGTACAGCGTTCGTCAGAAAAGATATCAAAGAGGCCGAATAAGCCGATGAGACGATCAATGCCAAAAGGAACAATGAAATATATGCCAATCTGATTGATGATCTTTGAGGAAATTCTAAAAAGAAACAAAAAAAAAAAAAAAGGAAGAAAAAAAAAACGGAGAAGAAATAAAATGGGACAAAGAAGAACAAAAAAGGGGGGAAAAAAATAAGATAAAAGAAAAATTTTCAAAGTGACAATTAAATATATATACAGATATGAGATAATAAATATGTATTATATAAATATTTTCAAAATGAATTTACCAACGAGTCCCTGTTGACAAAATATTCCCCATATTTGTAAATAAGAATCCGATATCAATGACGCGTAGTTACGTTCATTCGTTGTAATTTTTATGGAGACCAATAAAATTGGCGTCGTGAAGATTAGAACGATTAAAGCTATCCAAAGTTTGTAATTGAATGCCTAAAAAAAGGAAAAAAAAAAGAAAAAACAAACAAACAAACATGAGTAAATTTAAAATGATAAAGATCATCATCATCATCATTATTATTATTATTATTATTATTATTATTATTATTATTATTATTATTATTATTATTATTATTATTAATTTAAGAATATGATAAATAATGATATAGACTTACGCGAAAATAATTAGACCATTCTATGTTCAAAACATTTGGCTCCTTGATATACAATGAGAAGGATGATAGAATGAACGGTATAGTAAAGTCAACAACGTCGAGTCTTGGACTGCTCATTGAGACATAGGACATAGAAATTTGTGCACGATTTGCTATCAATTCACCGATAGCACCGTTCCATGTGTTATATTTAGCATTCCTTCTACCATTCGATAAGGTATTATTGACAATGGCTAATGAACAATTTACCAGTCTGCTAAGCTCGATTAATATTTTACCACAGGATCCAGACAAATTACCATCGTCGTCTATATCGATGAAAGGATTGTTCTTTCATAAAAACAAAAACAAAACAAAAAAAAAGAGAAAGACATTCTTCAATTTATAATAATCAATTATCACTATAACTATATTACGTAATATTTATCATATCATTAAAATAATTAACGTTTAATTTAATAATATAATATTTACTATATTATTAGAATTAATAATGTTTGATATAATTACACAATATTTATTTTATTATTTAAACTGATAATATTTAATTATATAATATTGTTATTATATACGTATTTTTATATATATACATATGTATTTTCTTTTTTTTTTTTTTTTTTTTTTTTTTTTGAAGTAATATTTACTTACCATTACAAATATGGCTGGTAAAACTAAACCCTCTAAACTGTTTCTCCTCTCGTATAAACTGAGCTTAGTTAAAAACGTCAATTTTTCATTAGGTTCCCATTTAGCCAATTCAAATACCTTAGTTTGATTCGCCCTCAGTGAATACCACTCCCGCATAATTTTATCCTTAGGACAAGATACCAGCATCTCCGTATTGAAGAGTAGATTGAAGGGATTACCTTTTGGTATTGGACAATAATCGTTCTGATTATATCCAGGCAAAAATATGACGTACCAATAACCAAATGACATGTCAATGTTTCTGGTATTATTTGAAAATGTTTTTATCGATTCCTCGTCAGTAAGAAATACAACGAATAATGGTCGTATTATACGATTCTCGTAATAGGTGGTATCTCGAATATTCGATATTTTTATGCCGATTGACATGAAACCATTACGAGATAATTCGCAAATCCAACGATGAATAACACTGCTAAATTTCATATCTAAAATTAATAATAAAAATAATATTAATTAAATCTATAACGAAGTTATCATTTCGAATTACAATTTTATTACAAATTACAAAGATTTAATAGACAAAAGTGTACGAATTAATCATAGGAACGAAATGTTTACACGAGTTTTATTATATTTTATTAAGTTCAATTCATCCCTCTTTTTTTTTCTTTTTCTTTTTCGTTCCCCCTTCCCTCTCCCCCCGCCCCTTTCTTTATAATAATTTAACGATCTGTCGTTTAAATTATCTTTTATGAAATAATTTAATGATCCTTTCACAATCGACGAGATTCATTCGATTTATAAGATAATTGATTAACGTTAATAATACATCTCGTAGATTTTTCTATAGAATAATTTCTAATGGTGTATAGATTAATAAGATTTTCGTTAATTGTTTTTTTTTTTTTTTTATTTTTTTTTCACATTAGATAAATTCGATCGATAATACGTACCTTTTGACGTACCTGCGTGCAGGAGAAAAACGCTGTAGGTTTTGTAAAATTTAGAGATATCGATTATTTGAGATATATAGTTTATCTTGTTATCGAAACTATTTCCTTTCCTTAGAATAACGATTACGAGCACGACGATAAGAAGATTTCTTAACAATAATGACATTGTCTTCTTTTTATTTTTTTCTTTATTACTATTCGCAAATAGAAACGTATGGAGGAAAATAAAAAAGAAAAGAAAAGAAAAGAAAATGAAATTTTACAATTTTCACGAAATTTGTTCGATGAATGATATGACGATTGATCGTTGATTAATCCTCGATGATATAATTGAATAAATTGATAGATATACAATCGTAAATATTATTATGGATATTCGATAAAAGAATTTTAATTGATCAAACAAAACGTATTCAGGATTGAGCAAGAACGAACAACGAGTGACTAAGTTTCGAACGTCGAGTCTGAGCAATTTTACCTTCAATGCAATATAGTATCAACTATGCACAGACTCGGATGCATTCAAATAAAAATTCGATTAGATCTTAAAACATTTTTCAACGTACTGCTAGCGTTTATTGCGCTTGCATTTATCAAAAAAAGAAAGAAAGAAAGAAAAAAAAAACAAAACAAAAGAGAAAGAAAAAAGGTGCAGAAAAAAATGAGAACCTCGTTGATAATAATTAAAAAGACGATCGAATAAAATAAAAGAAATAAGCGGTTAAATGTTAAGTTCGTCGTAAGAGAATCATGGAATGAATGAAAGAAAGAAAGAAAGAAAAAAGAAAAAAAAAAAAGAAAAAAGGAAAAGGAAAACGAGCGAAAAATCAGAAGCCTTTTTTCTTTTTTTTTCCTTTTTTTTTTAATGACATCCATCCCTATTACAACGTCGATCATATAGAAAATGCAGTTCAATTTACAAATTGCATGCGCACATGTACTAATATTCCATTAGATGATTGCGAGTGATAAGGAGAATATAGCTCTTTACCTTTTACGAGGGAATTTTGAAAGTAAATGTATTTCATGTATTTCACATTACATTTATACTGTATATACTGGATGTGCCAATAACTATTGTCACGTATGTGACATAATTTATATATCTATAAATTTATATATCTAAAAAATTATTTCCATTAAAAAGAAATAATATATTTATATTTATCCGAAGAATTTTTTTTATTAACACTGAAAGATTTATCATTAAAATTATTTTATTAATGTAAAAAAATGTGACATATAATAATTTAGTTTATATGGCAATAGCTTGATCGACTCACCCAGTATATTGAGAATTTTTTATCCTTGATATTCTAATGACATACATTCATGTCACTTTAGATTTTTCCCTTAGAAATGATTATAAATATTTAGATTAAAAGATCGTTGCGAAGTAAACATATTTCTCTCATTTACCTATCGACTTTAATCATAAACATTAGGTAAATGTCATTTTGTATTGTAAGTAAGAATATATATATCGATGAAAACACTCGATTGATTATCATCCTTGGTAAGTGTAAAACGTTATTTAATAAATTTTCTTCTTAAACGTATTATATTTTTCTATGAATGTTTTAAAAGGATTAAAATAAAGTAAATATCAAATTGACAAAGAAATAAAATGTCGAAATTTTTGATACTTCATATGATAAATAAATGATACTGATAATTTTTTTTTCTTCTTCTTTTTTTTTTTTTTTTTTTTTTTTTTTTATTAAAAACTTTTAGAATTTTTAAACTGTAAGTAAAAAAAAAAAATATAAATAAATAAAATGATATACATTCTTTAATCATCGATTTAATTTAAAATATGAAATATAAATTTTATATATTAAATTTTAATTTAAACAAAATATTTGTATTGAAATAAATTAAGTGTTTCTTCTTTTTTCTTTTTTTTTTTTTTTTTTTTTTTTTTTTTTTCTTAATATTGAAAAATTCCAACATTACTTGTCGACCATCGTGCATGTTACAAATTGTAAATTGTCTTTCCAACGTAATCACGAAATAAAATTATCTTTGCGATAATTCAATCGATTAAATCTTCTTAAATTTTCATCGATCCTTTTCTCAATACGAATGTGTTTTTTTTCGTAAAAAGAAAAATATACCTTTTGAAACAATAACTCTATAATTAATATACAAATACTTATCGCAAGACCGATCTTCAAAAGATCAATAATAGGATAAATAGATCGAAAGGAAATGCTCTTGTACGTTGACCCGTCGTACTTCATCATCTTCATGTTTTTAGTTTTGAGACGATTGATGACACCATTGTAAAAAAGCTGATTCATACTGTTAAATAAAAAATACATATATAAGCGATAAATAAAAACAAAAACAAAACAAAAAAAGAAACATTAAAGAAAAATACAACATAAAGATAAATGTGTTTGTATGAAAATTAAAATCTTCGTAGATTAATGTTATATTAAATTGATAAAAATTCTATTACTCACTGATGATTTATCAAGTCGGTAAATGGATTGTTTTTCGTCAATATCATTGCCAGTGTAATTATTTGTCCGCTATTTATACTGACTATGTTGCATAAAGAATGATTGTGAAATGATAATTGTACTTCGACGCTTGTCAAAAATGTGACTCTACGTTCGTTGCAAACCTAGAATGGATATGCAATTAGTATTAAAAAAAATTTTGAATAATTCATCGATAAAAAATTTTTTTAAATCAAATTAATTTCAAGAAACAAGTATAGACATTTATATCGTTAGAATTTATTTATCATAGATATTAATTTAGACGTGGATGAAATGTTTTACGATCATTCTGAAAAGATTTCAAAAGAAGAATAAAATTTATGCGTTTCAATCGATTAAATTCGTTTAAGTAATTAATTTCTTTTTTCTTTTTCTTTCTTTCCTTTTCTATAGAATTAGAAAATAATAAGATCCGAGCTTTCGATTAATTAAATCTTATGATAAATATAATATTGTTATGGGATTAGAAGGATACATATATCTACCTGTGAAATCCCTTCCAAAGCTGTGTTCGGTAATTTCTCTTCCTTTCTCATAATCTTCATAATCCTTTTTGATAATGAATCATTGCCATACTATATAAATAAATATCTAACGTATAAGTAATCTTTATCAATGTAATTTTACATAAATGTATTATTACATTTCGTTCAATTGTACTTACGGCAAACATATCGTAATCGGCTCCACCTTTATAAACGATGACCTGATAAGTACCATCATTGACGAGTTCTTCGAGTGATCGGAATGGTAAAATACGAACGCTATTCGTTAAAAATGATACCAATGTTCCGGAATAAGCAGCGAACACGATAAAGGCAGAAAGGAAGGTCGAAAAGTATGCCAATCTTAATGAAAGTCGATAAGGGAATGCTAAAAAGAAGAAAAAAAAAAGGAAAGGAATAAAATTTCATTCTTATTCGTTCATTAATATTTCTAATGTCGCGTGAACCACGTGCCAGTCTAATAGCGAACGAATGAATTAACACTTTCGTCGATTATGAATATATTATTGTCGTGAAAAATTTAATAAAATATTAATGTGTCCGGTGAAACGTTAATATTCAAACGTGATAGGATTAAAATCTATTCGATTCGATTTGATTTATCAATCATAATGATAGTAATAAGCTATTAAAAAATTAGAATGTCTATTAATACCCGAATAATCGATCGATGCTGTTCAATTGATGTTTTTGATAAATCTCGTGAATAAAAAAAAAAGAAAAAAAAATTAAAAATTCCCACGCGTCGACATTTCACACGCTTTTTTGTTCTCCCATTTGACAAGTGTGAAAAGAAGAAAGAAAAAAAAAAAAAAAAAGAAAAGGAAAAGAAAAAACTAAATCGACAGCCGTGATTCGCGCCACTTTGTTACACGTCATCGTGATTAATTAACGTCACATAATTTATATATATTTTTTTAATTGTCCAATGAATGTTACCAGCGAGACCCTGTTGACAAAAGATACCCCAAAATTGAAGATAATTTTCTAAAATCATTGAAATGACCTGATGCGTTCCTCGTTTTGGATTCTCGGTCATTTTTAAAATACTCACGAGTGACGGTGCTGTCGATATTATTACAATAATAAATATCCAAATCTTCAAATCGAATACCTTGAAGGATACAATTAATTTTATATATATGATTATGTATTTAATTGGATATATTTTTTTTGTTTGTTTCTTTAACAATTCCATTTACCTTACTATATTTACGTTACTTACTTTAAAATGACCGGTCCATTTGGTACCATAAAGTAATGGATCCTTAATATAAAAATGCAAGGGACTAATTATGATCGGTGCAATATAATCAACTACATTGAGCCTGCTATTTGTCAATGAGAATTCTGAAATTGATATATCGGCACGTCCAGACGCTATCTCACCGACTGCACCAGTCCAAATTTTTTTTTTTTCGTCCCATCTACCATACTCCTTAACGAATTTAACGATATTCAAAGTAAAATTTGCCGTTTCACTGAGCTCGCTTAATACATCTCCGAATAATCCGCTTAAGGTTCCATTTTTCTCTACTTCGATATACGGACTATCCTGTATATAATTAAAAAAAAAAAAAAAAAAAAAAAGAAAAAGAAAAATTAAATCTGCATAAATATATATATGTATACATTTTTTTTTTTTTTTTTTTTTTTTTTTTAATCTTTATATATTACAATGGCTTAAATCATTTGAAATAAAGATATACCGATCGTTATATAAAATTTATCTACAAAGAGATAAAACTACATTGTATTACTATCGTAACGAATTGATAATGCGTCTCAATTATTGCAACTCAATTTGCATGCTAATCAAAATAATAATCATCATTGTTTTTCTCACCTCGACAACAACGGTCTTAAGGGACAATCCGTTCATATTCTTTCTTCTGTAGTTTAACGACAAGTTCGTTAAAAAATTGAAGGTACCGTCAGATTTCAATATAGCCAAATCTAACGTCTCAGTTTGATTCTCTCTCAATGAGTACCATTCTCGTGTAATATTGTCGTAAGGACATGTCACTAACATTTCGGTATTGAAACGAACATTGAACAAATTTCTTGACTTTTCGTGACAATAATTCTGACGATAATTTCCAGGCAAGAATATAACGTACCAAACCGGAAATGACATATTGAATATACTAGAAGCATTAGAAAATTCTTCGACCGATTGATCGTCGAACAATATTACCACGTACAATGGCCTTGTGATTTTGTATCGATAGAAAGACGTTTTTGGCATATTCGATATGTGTAATCCAATAAATGGAATTTTTTCGTGTGAAAATAAACGTGCCCAATTATGTATTATCTTACTGAATCTTAAATCTATTAAAAAAAGATCTATCGATAAATAAAAAAGTGTTATAAAATATGAATTATTTCATGGAACATTACCTCCAATATAAGCTGTCGTGTATAAGAGAAATATCGAAGATGTCTTATAAAAACGACATACATCGTTTATATAAGAAATATAACCTTCCAATAGAAATCCATTCGGTGAGTGTATTATTGAATTGAGAAAACATACGATATACGATACGATCAAGGATAAATATATTAACGTAATAAGAAACAATTTTGACATTGTATAACTTTACTACGTTCGACAACACTACCTTACGATGTAGTAAATAAACTGTATTTCTAGTATGGTTTAAATAGGTAGACTGTTAGAATGGTTAGGTTTATAGTCCATGGATTAAATAGAAAAACTGTATTAATAAATAATTTTATCAAGATTATTTCGATACGTTTAACCTTCGAAGAAAGAATATCTGAATTCTCATAAATTTACATGCACGTTGATATACACCGATATTAATCATGGGAAATTTGACGCGCCGTAGCGATCTGAACTCGGACATTATTCTAGATAGAAAAATATGTTTATTGAAAAACTCGAGGAAAAGCGATTAAATTATATCGCTAGATCGTGCGACGTCATAAATAAAAAAAATGACGATCGTAATTTTCTTTCTCTTTCTCTCTCTCTCTCTCTCTCTCTCTCTCTCTCTTTTTTTTCTTCTTCTTTATTTCGCTTTTTTTTATTCTCTTTCCTTTCCTTATTTTTCCTTTTTTTCTTTCAATTACGAAATACACACACACCACATATCGTGCTACGTCTAAACGAGAAAAAGATTGATACGATTTGAAAAGGAATTAAAATGTTTCGTATGTACATTCGACGAGTGTGATAAAGAAAAAAAAAAAAAAGAAAAAAAAAAAAAAAAGAAGGAAGGAAGAAAGAAAAAAGAAGAAAAGAAAAAAAAAGTGCTATACTTGCGATCAGACCATATAACACCGTAGAGAAAAAAATTCTATTTTAATTTAAAATCTTACTTATAAATAATGCAAAAGTTTAGATATTAATACACCTGTTATATTATATTTCAATAGAATAATAACATTAAATATATATATATATATATATATATATATATATATATATATATATGTGTATCAGAATTGTGATTAGCGAATTCTTTTTCTTGTATATCATTTAAAAACATTTTTACATAATAAAATACAAATGATTTAATCGATGGAATACGATCAATGTTAAAATAGATCTAATTTTTCATTTTTTTACGAGACAAAAAAATACTTTTCTATGATCAGAATAAAAATACTCGATATGACACCAATTACGATGAAGAGAATAAGGGATATTACGCTTTTAATCTCAATCGATTGATTCTCGATTATATCATTGGATTTCATTTTGGATGTTAAGTTTTTCATACGATTATTCATACCTCTGTTGATAAATTTCAATAAGCTAGAAATAAAAAATTCCTGATTAAACGTACGATGAATGAACATTAAGATAATAATTATTATTAGACGTATGTTCGCTTACTGAAAATTGATTACGTCGGTAAACGGGTTGTTCTTAGATAAAATCATTGCTGATTTTTGTATACGTCCAGTTTCAATACCAATGACATCGCATGGTATTTTAGAAACTATAACATCCTTTAATACGTCAGCCAAGTATAAAGCCAGTTTAGGATTATTACAAACCTATAATATTAAAACGAGCAGTATTAATTATGAAAATAATAAAAATGTCAAACGATGAAAAAAATGTTTTCTTTTTTTTTTTATAAAAATTCATCGTACCTGTATAAATCCATCAACAACATGTATCGACAATTTTTCTTCGTCCAACATTAACTTCATCATTTTCTTTTCAAGCGGATCACTAGAATTCTATAAATAAATATTTTTCATCATAGGAACAACGTTAATAATACGTATTCTACTTACTAATAACATATCATATTCAGCTGTATCGCGAAGTACGGAAAGTTGATAAGTACCGTCTTCAACGAAGCTCTCTAATGAATTAAATGGTAATTTGTAGATGCCGGTTGTTAAAAAGCTCGTCAATGATGCAGAATATGCGGCCAATAAGACCACACCCAAAAGGAATATAGAGAAGTAAGCTATTCTTAATGAAAATCTATCAGGAATATCTAAATCAAAGGTATACTTTTTATAAATATAATTGTTAATATAAAAATTGTGAATAATTGAAAAAAAAGAAAAATGAAGAAATATGTCGAATAATACCTGACAGTCCTTGCTGACAAAATATACCCCAAACTTCCAGAAAATTGTCGGATAATAATTGTCCTATTTTATGATTATTTTTATCCTTTATTTTGAGAAAAATCAATAAAATCGTTGCAACGATTAATAAAGCAAACAAAGCTAACCAAATAGATCGTGAAAAAGTCTAAGATAAAAATTAATTTTAAGTTAATTAACGTAAGAAAAAGGAGAAATAGAATAATAATTTGAAGGAATGATGATTTTTTAATCGACGGAATGTTATTGATCGTACTTGAAAATAAGATGACCATTTAAACGCAAATATTTTTGGTTCCTTTATATAGAGAAAGTATTTGGAATTGACAAGAGGATACGTGAAGTCAATGACATTCGATCTGGCATTTGTCATTGTAAATGATGAAAAACAAATGTCCGCACGTCCAGAATATAATTCACCGATTGCACCGGTCCAAGTGTTTTCTATTGGATCCCATTTTCCATAAGTTTCTACCATGGAAACAATTTTAAAACTAAAATTTAAACTACTAGAAACTTCTCTTAACATTCTACCCAATAAACCGTCTAATTTGCCAGCCTCGTTTATATATATTGTCGGTGATGACTAAAGAAAAATAATGAAATAACAATGACGAATCATTTAGAATATATAATAAAATATATAATACATTTAAAAGATAAATATTTTACCTTAACTAAAACGGCTTTCATAATGTAACCCTGTAAATTATGTCTTCTCTCGTAAAGAGAATTTGATGTGATATTAGTTATTCCTTTTTCGATATTCCAGTATCCTAAATCATCGATCTCGGTTCGATTACAATCGATATCGATCGAATACCATTCTCTTAGAATATTTTCGTCACCGCAACGGACCAACATTTCCGTGTTGAATTTCAAATGAAATATATTACCTGGTGGATTATGACAATAATCGTGATTATGTCCCTTGTAAATGAATAAAACTAGCCATACAGCAAAGGACATGTCGAAGGTACTGGTCGCTAAGGAGAACTCATTAATGTCATTGTCATTAGATATAATTGCTATATAATGAGGTCGTACGATTTGATTTACGTAATACGATGATTTGTTTATCATTTCCGAAAAATAAAAACTCGTCGTTGTAAAACCCTCTCGTGAAAGTGCACGCGTCCATTTGACCATTGTCGTTTTCATTTCCATTTCTGATATAAAAGAAGAAGAAGAAGAAGAAAAGAAAAAAGAAAAACAAAGAAAATGAACGTAGTAACGATGAAGAAATGTAATCAAGTGTAATTGTAATTAAATATAATTTTCGTACCTTTTGTCGAATGAGCGTATAAAAAAATAATCGACTTCGTTTGATATAATTTGCAAATGTCGATGATAAAATTACAATGTTCGTCGCTGATAGAAAGAAATTCGTATGAATTTGCGATTCTAGGAAGAAGAAAAAATAAAGCCAGTATTTTCAATTGCACGACGAAAATCATTTCTTTTTCTGTTTCTTTTTTTTTTTCTTCTTTTTTTTTTGTTTCTAAATATATCGATCGATAGGCGTATTAATAAAATTTTACGAATTGTACGTTTTAAAGTAATATGTTAGAAAATTTTTCACCTGGCGACGATAGAATATCGCAAGAGACTAAATTTTTCAATTAATACGAGTGACACATTGCCACTTGGCATATCGCGCTTTATATGTATGTGTGTGCGTATATATATAAATACAGGTTTATATACTTTCAAAGAAAATAATTTTATACGTGCTGTCACTGGAATAACATCCATCGGTTAATGAAATTCATTTCAATTGTCCCTTTCCCTGAATTTTTTTTTTGTCGAGGTGTGTGTGTGTGTGTGTGCGCGTATGTGTGTGTCTGTATGTATGTATTCATGTATATACATACATGCTCGTTTATACACATCCGTATACACGTATAATTGTAAAATGTAATGTTTTAAAAACTACGTTTCACTTCCTTGGAAATAATTTAATAGCTTTTTTGATCGATACAAACAAGGTGACCACTTGACAAAATGATATGCATTTATCATACGATATATATTAGTTATTCTTTATTCGCAAACGTCGGCTTATAATTGAAAATTATTATAATCGATTAAGAAGCCGTATGGTCTGATAATAACGTTTAATAGACAATATATTTTATATTAATATCATTAATATAAATGAACGGATAAAAACGATGAAAATCATTTAAAGTTATGTTTATTTCATGTCAATTATCCATTGCAAATGTAAAAATTAAAAAATTCAGTGTACCATAAACAATTTCGTTTTATAATGAATATATATACACACACACACACACACACACATATATATATATATATATATACATATATATGTAGATGTTTACGTGCGTGATGATACATTAAGATTACTATCATAGAATATTTAACATACTTGTAATATCGAAATATCTCTTGTCCTAGATAGGACAATATGTTTATTAAAAAAACATGAAAAAATGCGAGTGAATTACACCGATTGATAACGAATCATGCGTAAAAAAAAAAAAAAAAAAAAAAAAAAAAAAAAAGAAAAGAAAAAGAAGAAAAAGCGAAAATAATTTCTTTCATTTGTTTTGACTACTAAATAATATAATTTGCTTAGAGGCGAAAAATCTAAATATATTTCCAAATAATTAAAATACACTCTTGCATAATTTCAATAAAGAAAATGTGTTATACAGATGTATGAGTCATTAATGTAATAACAAAGATTTCATTTCGATTGAAAACAGTGCTAAATAATGCAATAGCTTAGATATACTTAAGAATATTTCTATTCTATTAGAAAATTACAAGGATAATATATATATATATATATATATATATATATATATAAATTCATTAAAAAAAAATATTAATTTAATCGTTAATACTTCGCGTACGTTCATTTCTGATTAATATATTCCTTTAGAATATATTTTAATTAACGATTCTTTCATTTTACATTAACAAATATTCTGACAATTCAATTCATCGGATACAATCGGGTTACCATCGACATTTTCTTCCTTTTACAAGCAAAAATACATCTTTCTATGATTAAAATAGAAATACTTAAAATAATACCAATTAGAACGTAAAAAATAAGTGATATTATACTTATTATGTAAATCGGTTGATAATTGATCATATCACTGAATTTTTCTTCAGATAGATTATCTCTTATAAGATTAATCATTCCACGATTGATAAATTTCATTAAGCTGAAATAAATGTTCTGATGTAACGCATGTTAACGTATGTAATGTCAAATGAATATTGACATCATTGGATAATTCTTTACTTACTGAATATTAATGACATTGGTAAATTGATTGTGCTTAGATAATATCATAGCAATTACATTTGTACGATCCGTTTTAATGGCAATAATTTTACATGGCATTTCACGAATTACAATATCTTTCAGTAGGCTTGACGTGTAAAGCGCTAGTTTATGATTTTGACAAATCTATAATTTAAAAACAAAGTATTATTAATGAAACCATATGAATATCTATATATATATATATATATATATATATATATATATATATAAACAGTTTCATTTTTATTTATTATACTTAATTATACATTCATAAAAGCTTCGGCTGCAGATAATGGCAATTTTTCCTCGTCCCACATTAACTTCATTATTTTCTTTTCAAGCGAATCATTCGAATTCTAGAAATAAATATTCTCATTCGTAAGAAACATCGTTAATAATGAGTATTATACTTACTGCAAACACATCATATTCGGCCGAATCGCGAAAGACGGAAAGTTGATAAGTACCGTCTTCAACGAAGCTCTCTAATGAATTAAATGGTAATATGTAGATGCCGGTTGTTAAAAAGCTCGTCAATGACGCAGAATATGCGGCCGATAAGACCACACCCAAAAGGAATATAGAGAAGTAAGCTATTCTTAATGAAAATCTATCAGGAATATCTAAATCAAAGGTATACTTTTTATAAATATAATTGTTAATATAACAATAAGAATAATTGAAAAGAAAAAAAAATGAAGAAATATGTCGAATAATACCTGATACTCCCTGTTGACAAAATATACCCCAAACCTCCAGAAAATTGTCGGATAATAATTGTCCTATTTTACGATTATTTTTATCCTTTATTTTGAAAAAAATCAATAAAATCGATGCAACAATTAATAATCCAAATATAGCTATCCAAATAGATCGAGAGAAAGTCTAAGATAAAAATTTATTTGAGTTAATTAACATAGGAAAAAATAAATTAGAATAATAATTCGATCGTTTATGTTATCCTACTTGAAAATAAGATGACCATTTAATCGTAAATATTTCTGGTTCCTGTATATAAAGAAACAGAGGGGAGACGAAAAGGGGTAGCGTGAAGTCAACTGCACTCAATCTGGCATTTGTAACAACAAATTCTGATAGGCCAATTTCAGCACGTTTAGCATATAATTCACCTATTGCACCGGTCCAAGTATTTTTTATTGAATTCCATCTTCCGTAAGTTTCTACATTAGAGACAATTTTAAAACTAAAATTCAAACTAATAGAAATTTCTCTTAACATTCTACCCAATACGCCATCTAATTTGTCAGCCTTGTTTATATATATTGTCGATGATGACTAAAGAAAAACAATGAAATAAAAATGACAATTCATTTCGAATAGAAAAAATATATAATATAAAAAGAAATATTTTACCTTAACTAAAACGGCTTTCATAATGTAACCCTGTAAATTATGTCTTCTATTGTAAATAGAACCCGAAACTAGTTTAGTGATTCCTTTCTCTAAACTCCAAGTTGCGAAATTATTGATTTGGGTTTGATTCGAGTCAATGGAATACCATTCTCTTAGAATATTTTCCGTACCACAACGTACCAATATTTCCGAATCGAATCTCAAATGAAATATGTTACCTGGTGGATTATGACAATAATCGGGATCATGTCCCTCGTAAGTGAATAAAATTAGCCATACAGCAAAGGACATGTCGAAGGTACTGGTCGCTAAGGAGAACTCTTTAATGTCGTTATGATTAGATATAATCACGATATAATGTGGCCGTACGATTCGGTTTATGTAATACGATGATTTGTGTAAATCCGAAAAATAAAATTTCGTTGTCATTAAACCTTCCCGAGAAAGTGCACGCGTCCATTTGAACATCGTCGTTGTCATTTCCATTTCTGACGAAAAATAAACTGAAGTTAATAAAAATGAAGTAAAAAAAAAAAAACAAATAAAAATGAGAATATATTTTTGTACCTTTTATTAATTTCGAGTACGAGAAAATTATAGATTTCGTTCCGTATTGTTTGCAAATATCGATCATTAAATGTACATGTTCGTCACGGGTTAGTAATTTTTCATACGATCTTGCGATTTTCGGAAGAAGAAACAGAACAACGAGAACCTTTAATCGTCCAACATACGTCATTTTTTTTATCATCGATATGTAACAGCGACAAACGTATTGATCAAATTCTTCTAATCGGTTTATAACTTTAAATGAATTTTATGAAATGGTTTTCGTGTGACGTCGAAAGAAGATCGCAAGAAACTAAATTCCTCAATTCATTGGTACAACGTACTTGTCACATGAATATGAATTCGTTTAACATAATATTTGACATAATGTGTATGTGTATGTCTGTGTATGTTTATGAGGATCTATATTATTCCAAAGAAAATAATTTAACGCTTGCTTGTATTGCTGTAACATCAATCGATTAATGTAATTCGTTTTATTATAATTTCCTTCTTTCTTCTACTCCTGTGCTTAATCGATGTGAGCGTGTATATATATATATATATATATATATATATATATATATATATATATACACCCCGTCCAAATTCACGTATATACATAAACACGTTACCCTTTTACATACATTCGTACAATCGTATGTTTCAAATTTGAATATCTTAAAAACAACTTTCACTTCTTCACATTTGCACTTTCATCGAAATAATTTAATAACTTTTCTGATCGATATAAATAGAGATAAGAAATTGACTAAATGACTTCCGACTATAACACGTTATCAGTTTCATTTATTCTTTACATGTAAACACGAGTTTATTGTTGAATATAATTTTAATTGATCGAAGAAATTTTCTAAATTACACAAATCTCATAATAGCTTTATATTATAAAGCATAACAATAAAAAAAATAAAAACGTTTAGATTTTTCTTAATAATTGACAAGTGCAATGTTGAGATAGACAATTGTTGCGTTTAATTATTTATTAGTTATAAAAATAAAAGCAATAAAAGTCACAAAATGTACGCTGTATTTTTAATTCGCTGATCGTTCTCGTTACTTCGTTCGTATGCTACTTAAGACTGTCCCTCTGTTGTTCTTTTTTCATATACACCCCGTAGTCTTTTTCATCCCCACTCACATATACTCGTACATACTCATAATTTTATCAGTAAGTACATTCTCATAAGGTTATCTTTATCACTTATTGTCTTTATTTTCTTATTTATTTGACTATCTTATTCACGTTGCATTTCCATTTTACTCTTTCACTTTTAATATCTCAGTCACTTTTGTTCCTTTTATAAAATAATTGTACCTAAGAAAGAACAGATCATTCTCTTGTGTTCGATCGAATTTGTTTCATACGTACAAGCACACAACTAATTTCCTTAAGAAATTACAAGCATAATATATAAAAATTCATTGAGAACGAATTTTAACGTAATAGTTAATACTTCATGAGCTGTTATTTGTGATTAATTTATTCCTTTACAATATCTTTTAATTAACGATTCTTTCATTTTATATCATCAAATTCTGACAATTCAATTGATCGGATGACAATTAGTGTACCAATGACTGATTTTCTTCATTTTACAAGCAAAAATACATCTTTCTATGATCAAAATAGAAATACTTAAAATAGTACCAATTAGGACATAAAAAATAAGTGATATCACACTGATTATGTACACCGGTTGATGCATGATCATATTATTGGATTTTTCTTCAGATATCTTATCTCTTATACGATTATTCATTCCGCTATTGATAAATTTCTTTAAACTGAAATGAATTTTGTGAATTAACATACGTCACATGAATATTAATATTATTAGATAATTATCTCCTTACTGAGTATTAATGACGTTGGTAAATTGATTGTGTTTTGATAAAACCATTGCAATTACATTTACGCGATCCGTTTCAATGTCAATAATCTTACATGGCATTTTACGAATTATAATATCTTTTAATAAACCTGACGTGTAAAGCGCTAGTTTATGATTTTCACAAATCTATAATTTAAAAACAAAATATTATTAATGCAACCATGCGTATATATATATATATATATACATATTTGATTTCATTATTGTTTATTATATTTCATAAATATTTACATTCATAAATCCTTCGGATATAGATACTGGCAACTTATCCTCGTCTATCATCAACTTCATTATTTTCTTTTCAAGCGGATCATTCGAATTCTACAAATAAATATTCTCATTCATGAGAACAACATTAATAATAAATATCATACTCACTGCGAACAAATCATAGTCAGACGAATCGCGTAAAACGGAAAGTTGATAAGTGCCGTCTTCAGCGAAGCTCTCTAATGAATTAAATGGTAATTTGCCGACACCGGCTGTTAAAAAGCTCGTCAATGACGCAGAATATGCGGCCGATAAAACCACAGCCAAAACGAATATAGAAAGGTAAGCTATTCTTAATGAAAATCTATTAGGAATATCTAAAACAAACGTATACTTTTTATAAATATAATTGTTAATATAAAAATTGATAATAATTGAAAAAAAAAGAAAAATGAAGAAATATGTCGAATAATACCTGACAGTCCCTGCTGACAAAATATACCCCAAACTTCCAGAAAATTGTCGGATAATAATTGTCCTATGTTACGATTATTTTTATCCTTTATTTTAAGAAAAATCAATAAAATCGATGCAACGATTAATAATCCAAATATAGCTATCCAAAGAGATCGAGAGTAAGTCTAAGATAAAAATTCATTTAAGTTAATTAACATAGGAAAAAGTAAATTAGAATAATAATTCGATCGTTTATGTTATCGTACTTCAAAATAAGATGACCATTTAATCGTAAATGTTTCTGGTTCCTTTATGTAAAAACAATGACGGCCGACGAAAAGGGGAAACGTAAAGTCAACGACATTCAATCTAGCATTTGTCATAGCAAATTCCGATAGGCCAATGTCAGCACGTTTGGCATATAATTCACCTATTGCACCGGTCCAAGTGTTTTCTATTGGATTCCATCTTCCATAGGTTTCTACCTTCGAGACAATTTTAAAACTAAAATTCAAACTAATAGCAACTTCTCTTAACATTCTACCCAATACGCCGTCTAATTTGCCAATCTCGTTTATATATATTGTCGGTGAAGACTATAGAAGAAAAATGAAATAACAATGGGTATTCATTTCGAGTAGAAAATAGATAATATATTTATGGATCGACAAAAAAATATTTTACCTCAACCAAAACGGTCCTCATGGTTAAACCATATAAATTATATCTTCTATTGTAAACAGAACCAAAAACTAGTTTAGTGATTCCTTTCTTTAAACTCCAAGTTGCGAAATTATTGATTTGGGTTTGATTCGAGTCAATGGAATACCATTCTCTTAGAATATTTTCCGTACCACAACGTACCAATATTTCCGAATCGAATCTCAAATGAAATATGTTACCTGGTGGATTATGACAATAATCGGGATCATGTCCCTCGTAAGTGAATAAAATTAGCCATACAGCAAAGGACATGTCGAAGGTACTGGTCGCTAAGGAGAACTCTTTAATGTCGTTATGATTAGATATAATCACGATATAATGTGGCCGTACGATTCGGTTTATGTAATACGATGATTTGTGTAAATCCGAAAAATAAAATTTCGTTGTCATTAAACCTTCCCGAGAAAGTGCACGCGTCCATTTGAACATCGTCGTTGTCATTTCCATTTCTGACGAAAAATAAACTGAAGTTAATAAAAATGAAGTAAAAAAAAAAAAACAAATAAAAATGAGAATATATTTTTGTACCTTTTATTAATTTCGAGTACGAGAAAATTATAGATTTCGTTCCGTATTGTTTGCAAATATCGATCATTAAATGTACATGTTCGTCACGGGTTAGTAATTTTTCATACGATCTTGCGATTTTCGGAAGAAGAAACAGAACAATGAGAACTTTTAATCGTCCAACATACATCATTTTTTTTATCATCGATATGTAACAGCGACAAACGTATTGATCAAATTCTTCTAATCGGTTTATAACTTTAAATGAATTTCATGAAATGGTTTTCGTGTGACGTCGAAAGAAGATCGCAAGAAACTAAATTCCTCAATTCATTGGTACAACGTACTTGTCACATGAATATGAATTCGTTTAACATAATATTTGACATAATATGTATGTGTGTGTGTGTGTATGTGTGTGTATGTAAGGGTCTGTATTATTCCAAAGAAAATAATTTTTATGCTTGCTTCCACTCGGTCTAACATCAATCGGTTAATGAAATTACTTTTAATTTCCTTTTTTCCTTTACTTCTATTGTTAAACGATGTGACTGTGTGCATGTGTGTGTGTGTGTACATATATATATACACACAAGTTACCTTTTTACTCATTGTTACGAATGTACGTTTAGAATTTGAATGTTTTAAAAATAATTTTAATTTTTTCACGTTCGC
Organism: Vespa velutina; assembly: GCF_912470025.1. Taxonomy (NCBI): domain Eukaryota; kingdom Metazoa; phylum Arthropoda; class Insecta; order Hymenoptera; family Vespidae; genus Vespa; species Vespa velutina. Next base: position 1,535,872 of record NC_062192.1, read on the forward strand.
ACTTTCATCGAAATAATTTAATAACCATTTTAATTGATATAAATGAGATAATGAATTGATTCAATAATTTCCATCTATTTCATTCTACATTTAAATTATTCTTTATGCGCAAATGCTTGTTTATCGTTGATAATAATTTTAATCGATTAAGAAGATGTTTTTAAAGTACAAAAATCTGATAATAACTTTATATTGATAATATATTTATTGAAATATATAAAAAAATGTATTTTGCAATGGTTTGAATCATTAATATAATTAAGAAATTGCATTTTAATTTAAAACAGTGCTTAATAATGCAAAAGCTTAGATATAGTTAAGCATATTTCTATTCCATTAGGATATTACAAGTATAATATATAAAAATTCATTGAGAACGAATATTAACGTAATCGTTAATAATTCGTGAGTGCTCATTTGTGATTAACATATTCATTTACGATATATTTTAATATGATTCTTTCATTTTACATCAGAAAATTTTGACATTTCAATTGATTGGATACAATCGATGTACCATTGACATCTTTAACCTTTTACGAGCGAAAATACATATTTCTATGATCAAAATACAAATACTTAAGATAATACCAATTAGGACGTAAAAAAAAAGTGATATTATAGTGATTATATACACCGGTTGATGCTTGATCATATTATTGGATTTTTCTTCATATATCATATCTCTTATACGATTATTCATTCCATTGTTGAGAAATTTTTTTAAACTGAAACAAATTTTGTAATTTAACGTCAAATTAATATTAACATTATTAAACAATTATGTACTCACTTAAAATTGAAGACATTGGTGAATGGATTGTGCTTAGATAAAATGATACTAACTGCATCTAAACGTCCTGTATTAATCGAAATAATTTTACATGGCATTTTACGAATTACATCTTCCAGGAACCTTGTCGTGTAAAGAGCTAGTTTATGATTTTCACAAATCTATAATTTAAAAATAAAATATTATTAATGAAACCATGTGTATATACATATATAATTTCATTAGAATTTATTATATTTCATAAATATTTACATTCATAAATCCTTCGGATATAGATACTGGCAACTTATCCTCGTCTATCATCAACTTCATTATTTTCTTTTCAAGCGGATCATTCGAATTCTACAAATAAATATTTTCATTCGTAAGAACAACGTTAATATTACGTATCATACTTACGGCAAATGTATCATATCCAGCTGAATCGCGTAAAACGGAAAGTTGATAAGTGCCGTCTTCAGCGAAGCTCTCTAATGAATTAAATGGTAATTTGTAGATGCCGGTTGTTAAAAAGCTCGTCAATGACGCAGAATATGCGGCCGATAAAACTACAGCCATAAAAAACATAGAGAAGTAAGCTATTCTTAATGAAAATCTATCAGGAATATCTAAAACAAACGTATACTTTTTATAAATATAATTGTTAATATAACAATAAGAATAATTGAAAAGAAAAAAAAATGAAGAAATATGTACAAATAATACCTGATACTCCCTGTTGACAAAATATACCCCAAACCTCTAGAAAATTGTCGGATAATAATTGTCCTATGTTACGATTATTTTTATCCTTTATTTTAAGAAAAATCAATAAAATCGATGCAACGATTAATAATCCAAATATAGCTATCCAAAGAGATCGAGAGTAAGTCTAAGATAAAAATTCATTTAAGTTAATTAACATAGGAGAAAATAAATTAGAATAATAATTCGATCGTTTATGTTATCCTACTTGAAAATAAGATGACCATTTAATCGTAAATATTTCTGGTTCCTGTATGTAAAAACAGATAGGGGAGACGAAAAGGGGAAACGTGAAATCAACTGCATTCAATCTTGCACTTGTCATACTGAATGCTGTCAAAGAAATGTCTGCACGTCCAAAATATAATTCACCAATTGCACCGGTCCAAATGTTTTTTTTTGAATTCCATCTTCCATACGTGTCTACCTCCGAGACAATTTCAAAAGTACAATTCAATGTAATACTAAATTCCCCAAACATTCTACCGAGTAAACCATCTAATTTGCCAGCCTCGTTTATGTATACGAACGGTGAAGTCTAAAAATGTAAGGTCTACAATGAAATGAAAATTCTACGAATCCATCGTAGTGGAAAATAAATAATATATATAGAATGAAAATATTTTACCTTAACTAAAACTGTTTTCATAATTAAACCCTTTAAATTCTTTTTTCTCTCGTTATGAGAATCTAAAACTATTTTACTAATTCCTTTCTCTAAACTCCAAGTAGCTATATCTTGGATTTCGGTACGATTAGTGTTAATCGTGTACCAATCTCGTAAAATGGTTTCCGTATTGCAACGTACTATCATTTTCGAATCGAATCTCAAATGAAATATATTACCTGGTGGATTGTGACAATAATCGGGATCATGTCCCTCGTAAATGAATAAAACTACCCATATAGAAAAGGTCATGTCAAAATTATTAGTCACCAAAGAGAACTCATTAATATCATTGTGATTAGATATTATTACGATGTAATGTGGTTGTACAACTCGGTTTGCGTAATACATCGATTTGTGCAAATCCGAAAAATAAAATGTCGTTGACGTTAAACCTTCTCGAGAAAGTATACGCGTCCATTTGAACATCGTCGTTGTCATTTCCATTTCTGACGAAAAATGAACTGAAGTTAATAAAAATGAAGAAAAAAAAAAAAAAGAAATAAATAAAAATGAGAATATATTTTCGTACCTTTGAATTTCGAATAAGAGAAAATTATAGATTTCGATCCGTAAAATTTGCAAATGTCAATGATCAGATGAACGTGTTCGTCGCCGATTAATAATTGTTCGTACGATCTTGCGACTTTCGGAAGAAGAAAAAGAACAATGAGAATCTTTAATCGTCCAACGTTAGTCATTTCTTTTTGTCGTGTATGTCCAGAGATAAGCGTATTAATTAAATTTTATGAATTGTACGTTCTACAACGAAATTCATTCAACGAAGTTCTCTAACGAAATTCGTGAAAAAATTTTGATGTTACGACGAAGGATGATCGCAACCAACTAAATTTCTAAATTAGTAAGAGTGACATATTGCTAGTTGGTTTATCATAAGAATCGCTTGTCATAAGAGTTGAAATATACGTAACGTAAGGTTAATTTATTTATATGTGTAGAACTATAGTCTTCCAAAGGAAATAATTTTATGGGTGCCGGCAATGAGATAACATTGATCGATTGATAAAATTCATTTTAATTTTCCTTTTCCTTTCATTTTTCTTCTTCCTTAATGCGTCTCTCTGTGTGTGTGTGTGTGTGTGTGTGTGTATAAATATACATATATCTACATTCACGTATATACAAAGGCATATTACCATTTTATATACATCCATACAGGAAATTATAGTGTCTTAGAAATTACATTGCACTTCCATCAAAATAATTTAATAGCCATTCTAATCGATATAAAGAATTGATCGATAAGCACTTGACAAAATGATTAGTTCACATTACGCGATATATTTTAATTATTCTTTATTCGCAAACGTGGAATATAAAAGGAAAAAAAAAAAAAATAATGTATAGCGGAAAATTATTATAATCGATTAAAATGATGTTCAATTCAAATCAACTTTCCCATTGCAAATGTAACATTTAAAAATGTAATATTTCTTAAACAATTTATGCTTTACAATATATATATATATATATATAAATTTGTAATAATGTATGTGCGTGATAATAGATTTTGATATCTATGGTAGAATGTTTCACATGTTGGTACGATTAAAATATGATTGGCTTGATATTTGGATATTGTGTTTATTGAAAAGGCCAAAAAAAAAAGAAAAGAAAAAAAAAACACGATTCAATTATACCGAATTATTGGCGAATGGCACATAAAAATTTGCCGAAGTTAATTCTTTTTTTTTATTTTGATTAAGAAATTATCAATAATTCGTCCAAGGACGAACAATCGAAATAATACGAAATAATTAAAATTTAATTCGACGAAAAAAAGAAAATATTTTATATACACGTTTTTACACGTTTAATACGATTAAAAAATACAATTTCAATTTAATACAATGCTAAATAAATGCAAAAAGCTTAAATAAATATTTCAGGATATTTCTATTTCGTCGAGAAATTACAAGGACATATAAAAAGTCATTGAGAATGAATATTAGGATAATCGTTAATACTTCGTGAATCAATATATTTCATTAATGTATTTCTATTGGATATTTTTTTTTTTTAATACGATTCTTTCTTTTTTGCATTTTACAAAAAGACGCTTTAATTGATTGGATACGATCTATGTACCAACGACATCTTTTCCCTTTTTTTACGTGCAAAAATATATCTTTCTACGAACAAAATACAAATACTTAAAACAATACCAATTAGGATGAAGAATATAAGGATTATTACACTGGTTATGTCAACCGGTTGATGTTTGATCGTATCATTCGATCCATTTTGAAATAACTCGTTCTTTAAACGATTTATCATTCCATCGTTAAAAAATTTCTGTAAGCTTAAATAATTTCTTGTTTGATTAAATCATAAGTCAATATTAATCGATAAATTTGTACTTACTGAAAATTGATGACGTCGGTGAATTGATTGTTTTTAGATAAAATCATCGAAAATGTATCGACACGTCCTGTTTCAATAGGAACAACTTTGCATGTTATTTTATGATTTACGCTATTTTTTAAAATGTCAGACGTGTAAAATGCTAGTTTACGATTTTCACAAATCTATAATTTTAATTACTTGTATGTAATAATGAAATTATTAATTATTACATGTCTATATAAATCCAAAAAAGATTAAAATATATTTTTAAATGTATACAACTTCTTCGTACTTTTCTAAATCCTTCCTGTACATTTATTGGCAATTTTTCCTCCTCCAGCATTAACTTCATCAATTTCTTTGCAAGCGGATCTGCCGAATTCTATAAATAAATATTCTCATTGGATGGGAACAACGTCGATAATCAGTATCATACTTACTGCAAATAAATCATATTCAGCCGATTCATAAGGTACTGAAAGTTGATAAGTACCATCTTCAACGAAGCTCTCTAATGATCGAAAGGGTAATTTGCGAATACCGGACGTCAAATAGCTTATCAAAGAGGCAGAATAAGCGGCCGATAATACAACAGCCAAAATATATAAAGAGAAGTATGCTATTTTTAACGATGATCTATTTGGAAAGTCTAAAATATAAACGAATAATTTCTTTTGCGTAAAATGTAATTATTCAAAAGAAAAAAAAAAAAAAAACGAAAAAAAAAGAAACTAAATGAAGCGAAAAATTTTAATAAAACCTGTTAATCCCTGTTGACAAAATATACCCCATATATCCAGAAAATTGTCGTAAAATAAATATCCAGTGTCACGATTAGTTCCAATTTTTATTTTAAACAGAATCAATAATATCGTTGTTACAACCAATATTCCAAATATAGCAATCCAAATAGAATTAGAGAAGGTCTAAGAAGTGGAAAAAAAATTCTTTTTTTTTAATTCGTAGAGTTTAACGAACGAATAAAAAAAAAAAAAAAAAAAAAAAAAAAAAAAAAAAAAAAATAATAATAATAATAATAATAACAAATTTTTCTTTTGTTTTAATTCATTCAGAGAAAAATTACGAATTAGAAATTATCAGTACCAGAAAATAAGATGACCATTTAATCGAGAATATGTGTGGTTCCTGTATGTAAAGATAATTTTTCGAGAGCAAAAGTGGAAAAGTGAAGTCAACGGCATTCAATCTGGCATTTGTCATGGAAAATCCAGAAAAACAAATATCGGCATGTCCAGAATTTAATTCCCCAATTGCTCCGGACCAAATATTTTCTTTTGGATTCCATCTTCCGAATGTTTTTACCTCGGCAATGATATTGAAATTAAAATTTAAAGTAAGACGAAGTTCTTTTAACAATCGTCTTAACAAACCCTCTAATTTGCCAGCTTTGTTTACAAATAGAAAATCCGATGACTAAAGAAGAAAAAATGAAATAATAATGACGAATACGATCGATTAATAAATAGAAAGAAAGATATCTTACCTTAACAATAATGACTCTCAATGTGTAACCCTTCATATTATATCTTCTCTCGTAAAGAGATTCTGGAACCATTTTAATGATTCCATTCTCTAAATTCCAAGTTGCTAAATCATCGATCTGAGTTTCATTCGAATCGATCGAATACCACTCTCGTAAAATATTTTCTGTACCGCAACGTACCAACATTTCCGTATTGAATTTCAAATGAAATATGTTATATGGTGGATTGTGACAATAAACGTGATCATTTGCCTTGTTGGTAAACAATACTAACCAGACACCAAAGGACATATCAAACGTTCTCGTTACTAAAGAGAACTCGTTAATGGCATCGTAATTGGATATAATCGCGATGTAATGTGGTCGTACGACTTGATTTACATAATACGACGATTCGTTCAATCTCGAAAAATAAAAGCTAGTGGTCGTAAAACCTTCGCGAGAAAGTGCACGCGTCAATTTGAACGTCGTCGTTGTCATTTCCATGTCTGAAAGGGGGAAAAAAAAAAAAAGAAAAAAAAAAAAGTAAAAGGAAAATAAATATAAAAATGACAATTCAGTAGAATTATTAATTACCTTTTATCGAATCGGGATATAATAAAATTATAGAGTCCGTTCGATATAATTTGCAAATGTCGATGATGAGAGAAATGTTTTCGTCGTCGATAGAAAAAAATTCATACGTTCTCGCGATCTTCGGAAGAAGAGAAAAAAAAAAGAGTATTTTTAAACGCACGAGAAACGTCATTTTTTTTTTTTTATCCTCTAAATATGTCGATCGATGATCGATCATACGTTTTAATTTTACGAAGCGACGTATAAAACGTACGTAACGTCAAAGAGGATCGTACGAGACTAAATTTCTAATCTAATGAAAGTAACTTATCGTGACTGTCGTACGAATAGAAATATATATATATATATAATATATGTATATATGTGACTTATGTGTATGTGCGTATTCTTGAGAAGAAAATAATTTTATAAGTACTGGCACTAGTATATTAACATCGATCGGTTAAAGAAGTTTATTTTAATTTTCTTTTTTTCTTTTTTACTTCATGTGCATAGTAAATTTGTAAATATATACATATATATATATATATATATATATATATATTTGCAAATATATACAAATGTGCAATTGTATTTATTTTAAAAAATAACATTGTCCTTCCATCGAAATAATTTAATAGCTATTCTGATCGATATAAATGAGGTAAGAGCACTTGAGAAAATGATTTTCGATTAATACATGCCATATTTCAATTATTCTTTATTCGCAAACATTATGTTATAATAAAAAATTATTATAATCAATTAAAAAAATGTTCAATGATATATAAATATTCGATTGTAACATTAAGTTGATAATATGTTTCTTATCAATTTCAAGGATATACAATGAATGGATATGATAATATCGTTTATTAAGGAATATTTAATTCACGTCAATTATTTTATAAAATCGTTGCAAATGTAATATCAAAAAATTTTCATTCATGGCCATTTTTAATCGAGTTAAACATTTAATAATAATATTATCAAATGTAATATTAGAACGAATATAATTAATTATTATTATTGTAATTCAGAGTTTCTCAACACATAATCCGCTATCACAATATTAAAAGTTTAAACGATAACTGCTACCTTAAACAAGTTTTCGTCGATTAAAAATCGACATTCTTCCAAAAGAATTAAAATATGTGTACAATCGATGTGCAATCGACGAATAAAGAAAATCTGTAATACACAAGTCCACGCGTTTAATCTTAATCGAAGAGATACTATATAAAATTTTAAAACTGTGCTAAATATTACAAAAGCATAGATATGCTTACAGATATTTCTATATTCTATTTAAAAAAATTATAATCAGAATATAAAGATTCATTGATAAAAAGTATTAGCGTTATTGCGATTAATTCACGTGCGACTTCTTTTATATTTTGGAATATTTTTTATACTTTTCTTTCTTTTTCCATAAAATCCTGACGATCTTTTCAATAATATATTATGTACAATTGACATCTTTTTTCTTTTACGAAAGAAAATATACTTTTCTATGATTAGAACGCAAATACTTGTGATTGTACCAATTAGAATGAAGAAAATGAGCGATATAACGCTGGTTAAATCAACCGATTCGTGTTTCAATATAAAATTCAATTCCTTTTTTAATGTTATATCTTTTAAGCGATTCATCATTCCATTGTTAAAGAATTTCTGCAAACTATGAATGATCTTATGATTTGACGTACGACAAAAGTAACTTCACATTTATACACATCTACTTACTGAAAATTGATGACTTCAGTGTACGGATTATTCTTAGATAATATAATACCTAAATATTCTATACGTCCTGCATTAACACAAACCGTGTTACATGACGTTTTAAATTTAACAGCTTTCCTTTTTGCAACTGACGCGTACAGTGCAATTTTTTGATTTTCACAAACCTGTAATTTAACATAACTAGTATTAAAAGTAAAACTATATATTTATATATATATATATATATAAAATCTTTTGTTTTTTTTTGTTTTTTTTTTGTTTTGTTTTTTGCCTTTTTTAATATTTCATCGTACTCTTTCAAATCCTTCCTTGATAGTTAATGGCAATTTGTTTTCTTCCGGTATCAACTTTATCAATTTCTTTGCAAATGGATCCCTCGCGTGCTATAAATAAATATTTTTTTTTTATTTATCCTCATATAATTATTTTATACGATTGAATGACGAATATAAAATACGTATCATACTCACTGTAAATATATCATAATCAGCCGCACCACGAAAGACAATAAATTGATAAGTGCCGTCTTCGATTAAGCCCTCTAACGAATGAAAGGGTAAGACGGAGACAGCAGATGTTAAAAAGCTTATCAAAGCGGCAGAATAAGCGGCCGATAAGACAACAGCCAAAAGAAATATAGAGAAATATGCTATTCTTAACGATGATCTATCTGGAAAGTCTAAAATTCGAAATGAATACTTTTTTAATATACTAACTTACTTATCTATATAATTATTAAAAAAAAAAAAAAAAAAGAAAAAACTAAATGAAAGTAAAAAGTAAATCGAAAAAATAAAGAGACAAAGAACTAAATGAATAATACCTGCCAATCCCTGTTGACAGAATATACCCCAAATCTTTAGAAATTTATAAGATAATAATTGTCCAATGTTATGATCCGTACCAATTTTTATTTTGAGAAAAATTAATACGATCGTTGCAAAAGTTAATATTCCAAATATGGCAATCCAAATGGTATAGGAGAAAGTCTAAAATAGAAAGAAAAAGAAAAATGAAATATATCTTTTTAATTCATTTACTTGACAAAATGAACGACAATGATGAAAGAAAATATTAACGAAGAAAAATAATTTTATTTAATAATTTTATCTTACTTGAAAATATGATGACCATTTGATCGTGAATTTATTTGGTTCTTTGATGTAAATACAATGTTTCGTGAAAATAAGAGGAAAGGTAAAATCTACGACGTTCAATCTTGCACTGGTCATAGAAAAATCTGATATAGAAATGTCAGCTCGTCCTGAATATATCTCTCCGATTGCTCCTGACCATGTATTTTTTTCTGAATTCCATATTCCGTACTCGTCTACGCTCGAGACGATTTTCAAACTAAAATTAAGAGTTACGGAAAGTTCTTTTAATGTTTTGCCAAATGTTCCTTCTAATTCGTTATTCTCATTAACATTTACGAACGGCGAGTCCTGCGAATTTGTAAATAGAAATAATGATATGTATTAAATGATATGCGAATCTTTTTAATAATAATAATAATAATAATAATAGAAAAAAGAAAAAAAAAAAAGAAAAGGATAGAAAATATTTATAAGGAAAAATATCTCACCTTGACTATAACTGCCCTCATGGTCAAACCGTGCAAATTATATCTTCTATCGTAAAGAGAATCCTTTACAACTTTGGTCATACCATTTTCTAAATTCCAAATTGTTAAATCATCTATCTCGGTTCGATTAGAATCGATCGAGTACCATTCACGTAAAATATTTTCTGTGCCACAACGTACTAACATTTCCGAGTTGAATTTTAAATGAAATATATTACCTGGCGGACTGTGACAATAATCGAAACCGCGCCCCTTGTAAATAAATAATACTAACCAGGCGGCAAAGGACATATCGAATGTATTTGTCGCTAAAGAGAATTCATTGATAGCGTCGTAATTAGATATAACTGCGATGTAATGCGGTCGTACGATTCGTTTTACGTAATACGATGATTCGTGCAATTGAGAAAAGTACAAATTTGAGGTCGTAAAACCATCGCGAGAAAGTGCACGCGTCCATTTGAATATCGTCGTTGTCATTTCCATTTCTGTGTAAGAAAAAAAAGAAAGAAAGAAAGAAAGAAAGAAAGAAAAAAAAAAGAAAAAGAAAGAAAGAAAGAAAAAAAAGAGAAAACAAAAAAACAAAAAAAAAAAAAAAAAAGGAAAAGAAAAAGAAGGAATATGAAAAAGCAACGAAGATTAAATAAAAGGAAAGAAATGAAATTGTGAAATAATTATCGTACCTTTTATCGATTCCCCGTATAAGAATATTATTGATTTGGTTTCGTATAATTTGCAAACGTCGATGATAAGAGGAACACCTTCGTCGCCGACAGATAATAATTCATAGGATCTCATGATTTTCGGTAGTAATAAAAGTACGATGAACATCTTTAATTTTCCAACGAATAACGTCATTTTTCTTTTTCCTTTTTTTCCTTTCTTTTCATATACGATCGAAATATTTTATTTTTGCGACGGAATACGATAATCCCGGGAGATTAAATTTCTAAACGTTCCAACAGAGGAATTATTTTCATTGCGAATATTGCAATGGTTGCAACAAATCTGAATGCAGGCTACGTCTATTGGTTTGCTTATTCGTGCGTTCGTGCGAGGAATATGATTTTATGCCTGTTAACATTGACCTATCGATGTCAATCGATTAATATATTTTATTTTCATGTATACTTTTTATCTTCTTTTTCTTTTTTTTCTTTTTTTTTTTTCTTTTCTTTTTTTACTTTTTTCCTATCGCAATGTTTGATTCTATTATTCATGATTCTGATGATTCTATGAAAATAGGAATTATTTCATGCTACTCTCTTCGACAGCCCTTTCAATGATATATTTAAAAGGATTGCAATTGGCATATGACAGAAAACAATATGTGTTATTATTCTTGTAAAAAAAAAAAATAAAAAAAAAAAACAGAAAGAAAAAAAACATTATTAAATATTACCTTACAATTTCGTGAATATATTTTTCATTGCTTGAAAAAATATTTCCATGACAAACCGAGACATTTAATTAGAAATTATTGAAAAATAAGTAATTACAAAGTTTATTTATTTTTAAATAAGAACTGATATTTATTTTTATCCAAAGGAAAAGAAAAGAAAAAAAAAAAAAGAGAAGAAAAAATATCTTTGACAATTGCAGTGAAAAGTTTACTTGTTAATACTTACCAGATTAATGAAAAGTTGATTGATCTAATTGAAACGTGCTCGATATCAGATCTATGTAAGATCGAGATCGAAGAAAAATGATGGCTTATTAACATACGACGTGCGTTATCGTCAATTCACAAGTGATTTTTAATCCAAATTATTTGATTCAAAGTGAATAATAATTCGTTGAGACGATATACGGCAAGCTAATGGAAATAATTCTAACTTCGTAAAATTGAAAGACTAGAAAACTTTAGATAGAATTTTGTTCCTTTTCTTTTCTTTTTTTTTTTTTCTTTTTTTCTTTTTTCAGTGAAATCTATCGATAAAATAAAATTAAATGATATTAATGAAACAATTGTGCCGTTTATTAATCGACTTATCTATGTAATGTAAATTTCTTTGATTATGACACGTTAAAAAATTATATATAATTTTAAAAATATTTTCTTAATTTAACATTTTTAATTTGGATTAAATGACACGTCAAAGAACAGAGTGCGTTTCTTAATTACAAAAATAATTTTTAAAAATAAATATATATTACCTTATTGGCATATTATTATATGATTATAATATACTCACAATTATTATTATTATCTTCCTCTTTATCGTAAATATCATTAAAATTAATGTCAATTAAATCATAAAACAATAAGAATTGTAAAAAAAATTTCTACTATTATAGAATCACTTATATACATACGTCTGTTATTTATGTTATTGCATTAAAACACGTAATACGTTTATATCGCGTACGATTATAAAATGCAATATTTTAAAAAGAACGTAGCACTTCGATTAAAATAATAAAATAGTTGTTCTAATCGATATAAACGAGGCCAAGCACTTGACAAAATGATTTCCAACTGTCACACGTTAGAACACACACACATATATATATATATATATATATATATATATATATATACTTTATATACTAATTATTTCTTATGCGCATACGCGAACTTATCGTAGATAAGTAGAAAATTATTATAGTCGATTAAGGTTATATATATATATATATATGCATATGTATAAATATTTTATAATATAACCTTTAAATACGTAATATATTTAATATAAATTTAATGTATAAACAATATAAATCGATATAATATAAGAATGTAATAAAATCAATTAAAAGGATATTAATTTCATATCAATTTCGTTTTATAATATATATTATATCTAACAGGTTTATTCGATTACATTACGATTTCTATCACGTTGATACGTGCAAAATTTTCTGATTTTGTTCTATATTGAAAAAAAAAAGGTATGTTTATTGAAAAATTTCATTATTCAATAATAACGTCCTGTCACGATTCGTACATAAAAATGATTAATATAATTTCTTTTTCCTTTTTTTTTTTCTGTTGTTATTTCAACTACGAGAGAGATGCACTTCGAAAGAATGAAAAAATATGCATACACTTGCCTTCGGCAAATAATATATATATATATATATATATATATATATATATATATATATATATATATATATATATTTGTCATACACAGATAGGTGTACATGTTTAATTTTAATCGAAAAAATTCTATTTACAATTTTAGAACTGTGCCAAATAAAACAAAAACATAGATATGCCTATAGTTGTTTCTGCGTATGTGTTCAATATAAGAAATTACAATCGGAATAATAATATTCATTGACAAACGGGAAATTAGCATTGTCATGAGTAATTCACGCGATTACATTTGCGATTTCTTTTGTCTTTTGCAATATTTTTAAAAGTTTTCTTCCTTTCTATATAAAATTCTAACGAATTAAACAACGATATACGTTTTACCATCGACATTTGTTTCTTTTTACGAACGGAAATATACTTTTCTATGATTAAAATGAATATACTCAAAATAATACCAATTAATATGAGAAAAATAGGCGATATAATACTGACTATCTGAACTGGTTGCTGTTGCATCATATCGTTAAAATTCTTCTTAAATGTTACATCTTTTAAACGATTCATTATTCCGTAGTTGAAAAATTTCTGCAAGCTAGAACAAAATTGTACGATACGATTAATGTAAAATATAATAAATTCATTTTATTTCTTACTTACTGAAAATTGATGATACCGATGAATGGATTATGCTTAGATAAAATAATAGATAAACTGTCTATACGTCCTGTTTCAATAGAAACCACATTACATGGTATTTTAAAATTTAGAACCTTTTTTATTTCGTCGGATGTATAGATCGCTTGTTTCCGATTTTTACAAATCTGTAATATAACAATAACGGGCATTATCAATAAAATTATATGAGTATACGAGTTATTCCTTTTTTCTTTTTTTTTTTTTTTTTTTTTTTTTTTTTTTTTTTTTTTTTAGTAAGTACTTCATCGTACACTTCTAAATCCTTCTAATACAGTTATTGGTAACTTTTCCTCTTCTGGCATTAACTTCATTAATGTCTTCGCAAGTGGATCTGCCGAATTCTGTAAATAAATTTTTATTTACAATAAATATATATATATATATATATATATTTATTTATTGTAAATAATCATTAGTTATTATGTATGTATATATACATATATATACTACAACTATTTAAGTAAGTAATACTTATCATACTCACTGCAAATATATCGTAGTCGGCCGTACCGCGAATAACAATAAATTGATAAGATTCATCTTCAACGAAATTCTCTAATGATCGAAAAGGTAAGACATGGATAACGGACGTTAAAAAGCTTATCAAAGCAGCAGAATAAGCGGCCGATAAGATCACGGCCAAAAGAAATATAGAGAAGTATGTTATTCTTAACGATAATCTCTGTGGAAAATCTAAAATCCAAAAGTTATATTTTTCTCTAAGTATAATAATTAAAAAAAAAAAAAAAAAAAAAAAAAAAAAAAAAAAAAATTATATTGATCGAATATCGTAAAATATTTTATCAAACCTGGGAGTCCCTGTTGACAAAATATACCCCAAATTTCTAAAAAATTGTCCGATAATAAGTGTCCAATATTACGATCGGTTTTATTTTTTATTTTCAGAAAAATTAATAAGACCGTTGTAAAAAATAATACTCCAAAAATAGCAATCCAAATGGAATGAGAGAAAGTCTAAAAAAAAAAAAAAAAGAAAAAGAAAATAATAACAAATTTTTCTTTTGTTTTAATTCATTCAGAGAAAAATTACAAATTAGAAATTATCAGTACCAGAAAATAAGATGACCATTTAATCGCGAATATCTTTGGTTCTTTAATGTATAGAAAATTTTTGGATAGCAAAAGAGGAAACGTGAAGTCAACTACATTCAATCTGGCACTGGTCATAGAAAAATCTGAAATAGAAATATCAGCACGTCCGACGTATAATTCTCCGATTGCTCCGGACCAAGTATTTTTTTTTGTATTCCAACTTCCATGCTCGTTTACTTCGGAAACAATATTGAAACTACAATTTAATGTCATACAAAGTTCTTTTAATATTCTACCGAACATGCCGTCCAATTGGCCATCCTTATTTAAATTTATGAACGGTGAATCCTACATTGAAAAAAAAAAAAAAAGAAATAATCAAAAATTAAACATATACGAATTCTATTTTAAATTGAACATATATAAAAAAAAAATTATATATATATATATATATATATATATATATATATATATATTAGAAGAAAAAAACTTTACCTTAACTATAGCAGTTCTCATAACCAAACCTTGTAAATTGTATCTTCTATCGTAAAGAGAATCAGAAACCATTTTAACGATTCCTTTCTCCAAACTCCAATGTGCAAAATCATTGATCTCCGTTCGATTCTTATAGATCGAATACCATTCACGTAAAATATTTTCGTTACCGCAACGGACCAACATTTCCGTGTTGAATTTCAAATGAAATATATTACCTGGTGGACTGTGACAATAATCGAAGCTATGTCCCTTGGAAATGAATAATACAAGCCATACGGCATAAGGCATATTGAAATTATTGTTTGCTAGGGAGAACTGATTAATTGCATTGTTATTAGTTATAATCGCGACGTAATGGGGTCGTACGATTTGTTTAATGTAGTACGATGTTTTGTGTAATTCTGAAAAGTACAAGGACACGGTCAAAAAACCTTCACGAGAAAGTGCACGCATCCATTTGAATAACGTCGTTGCAACTTCCATTTCTGAGTAGAAAAGAAAAAAAAGAGAAAATGAAAATAGTAAAACTAAAGAAATAGTGAATAAAAAAAAAAAATATATATATATATATATATAATTTTCCTACCTTCTATCGATTGAGCGTATAAGAATATTATAGATTTAGTTCCATGTAATTTGGAAATATTGATGATCAAAGATACGTATTCGTCGTCGTAAGAACGTTGTAATTCAAGCTCGTAAGATCTCGCTATAAACGGGAGAAAAAGTATAAGAATAAAAATGAGAACGAGTATTTTTAATCGTATAAAGAACGTCATCTCTTCTTTTTTTTTTCTTTCTCTTTTATTATTTATTTATTTATCTTCTGTTTTTTTTTCTTTTTTTTTCTTTTTTTTTTTTTTTTTTTTTAATTCGAATCGAAGGAATCGACGACAACCGCGTGTGCGATGATATTGACGGAAAAATGTTTTTACACGACAACAGAAGTACGTTCGATTGTTCGATATGTCGTTCGAAACGAAATGAAGCCAGTGGTTGTTTACATATTCGTGCGAAAAATAATAGAAAAAAAGAAAGAGAAAAAAAAAAAAAAGAAAAAAGAAAAAACTAATGTTATCTGTATTAGTATTGATTATTTACGATCGATTAATGAACGGTCCTTTTCACTTTATCCTTATGTTTACTTTTCTTCTTTGTAATAACGCGTATATAAGTATATACCACGTATAAGTACGTGTGTGTATATTTACATATCTACATGAACATGTTTATATGTTATCGTTCGTTTGATTCATAACGATTGTAAAAGATAATACAATGTAAATAATGTTGCAATTCCATTGGAATAATTATAATAGACGTTCTAATCGATATAAGTACAATCGATAAAGTAACCATCCGACCAAATGATTTCAGATCATTAAATGTTTGAACAAATAAATACGAGGGTCGTTTAAAACAACGTTTCTCAACTTGTTCTATATGTTAAATATAGATTTTTAATAAGTATTAACATATCCGAAAGCAAGGAATGTAATGATTAATTTATAAAAATTGTCTATAATTTATTTGCGTTAAACAATTGTATCTTTGAAATATAAATTTTACGATAAAAAATTTTTAAAACATATTATAAACATTTGTGCAAACGTATTAAATTGTACATCCAGAAGAGTTGAGAAATACTGATCTAGAAAGTAATAACTCTTTATGTGAAGAAGACATATAAAACATTTGTTTAGACTAGGATTATTTATTTATAGATTCACTCATACGTTGACATAAACCAACGATTTATATTTCAATATTATTAATTCTGTGAAAACTGTCAAACGTAAGTACGGCCAGCATTACGAAGCACTATTTTATTATTCCAATGAAAAATTAATTGTAATTGCACGGTATATTTCTTTTGTAAAGAAATTAAATGAGAAATCAAATTTTAATTGAAAAGAAAAGAAATATCCTTTACGGAGCTTTAATCATTTAACTTATGGAATACGAATGTTTTAAGAATTTAGATACATAAATCGTAATAAATTTTGAAAAATAAATATTTAATTAATTAATATTGTCGTCGTTTAAAATATTGTTCAAAATGTCGATGTGAAAATTTCATGAATCCAGATGAACAATGAGATCTGTTATATTTACCCTTTTCCAAATGTTGTGAAAAACATTGATTTCGACGGAGTAAAAAGAAGTTCATTGTTGAATTACAGCTGTGTATAAGGAGTTGCATATTGTCAGGCGCAAAAACAAATAACGCGGCTTTTTTTTCCTGTACTCAGCACCGCATTGCCTAGAAGCAAAAATGCTTCTACTCGTACGAAAATATTTTTGAACACTTTAATTATACGATACCAAAATATTCTGTTCAAAATCCAAACTTGATTTCGAGCGATCATTATATTTTTTATAAATTGAATGAATTCTAGAAATAACATTGTTTATCACGAAAAGCTGATTTATAAAGGACGCCACAATACTACGATGCTCACGTTAACACGCTGCGGAAGTTTATGACGGACGTATTGTATCAAATATGGGCGTGCGCAAAGATTATATATTGAAATGTAAGTATGTGTATGTGTATAAATAAGTATATATATATATATATATGTGTGTGTGTGTGTGTGTGTGTGCTAGAGTTAGAAATAAAGAGAAAATTTTTTTAAAATAAACGTGCATTATCAAAAATTTCAAAATGTGATTAATTCTTCTTTTACGATTCTCATATATATATATAAAAGGATTATATTATAATTATCATTGTTGAATATTACTAAAGTCGATTAAAAATATTTTTAAAGGAAATATACGAATTTGTTTATAACATTAAGCAGATAATATGTTTAACAGTAAATACGTATATCATATTTAATTCGTCGAAAAAATCGATGAAGTTCGAAGGAATTAAAATGCGTATATATATATATGTGTATTCGACAAAATGAAGAAAATGCATCATAGATACGTCTGTAAATTTAATTTCAAATGAAGAAATTTACTTTTTTATTTAAAACCTATGCTAAATAATGTACGCATGTGCTATTATGTTCCAATAGAAAATTGTAATATAAACGTTTGTTTTGTACATATATGATCATTGTCGTTAATATTTTAACAGTTGGACATTTGGGATTTGCGTGACAGTTAACAATATTTTTCATACTTTTCTTTCCATTCAAATCAAATTTTAACGATTCGTTAAATGGTATACGATCAACAATCGATCATTTCTTATTTCTACGAGTAAAAATAAACTTTTCTATAATTAGAATAAAAAATATTAAAAATAATACCAATTTGTATAATATATTTATATTAAATAAGTATAAAAATTGTCGAGATATGAATTCGATATTAAAAAATTCTATGCAAATAAAAAAAAATTCGTCGAAAAGTAACATTAGTGTATTTAATATTTTACGAGTGTACATTTACAAATTGCTTGATAATTTGTGATATTTTTTATACTTCTTCTTTTAATTCCTTTTTTTTTTTTCATAAACTCCTGACGATTTAATTGATGTAACATATGTTATCATTGACTCTACAGAAAAAAATAAACATTTCTATGATAAGAATACAGATACTCAATAATAATATCAAAATAATTGGCTTAAGAATATAAGGGTAATAATGCTGATTATGCGAAACAATTGATCCTCGATTACTTCACATTTTAAATGTCGTATTTTTTAAACGATTTATCATTTCATTATTGATAAATTTCTGCAAGCTAGAATGAGCTTGTGCTTTAACGTACGATAAATGAATATTTACATTATTAATTGTGTATCCTCTGAAAATTGATAATATCTATGAACGGAAAGTATTTTGATAAAATCATATTTAAACTTTCTAAATGTCTTGTTACAATAGAAATCAGATTACACGGCATTTTAACATTTACTATCTTATGTACATTAATAATTCGTTGTTCGTGTGAAATGATTAGTTTCCAATATTTACGAATCTGCAATTTAATAAGAAGCATTAAGAATAAAAATAATATAAAAATAATGTTACAACAAATTAATATTCCAAAGGTAGAGATCAAAATGGAATGATTGAAAGCCTAAAAAAAATAGCAACTTTTTAATTCATATCCAGATTAGAAAATATTATACTTTAATTATAAAAACTCTCATAATGAAATCCTGTAAATTATATCTTCTTCTATCCACGATGAGAAGTTGAAGTAATTTTAGTTAATCCTTTCTCTAAGTTCCATGTCACTAAATCGTCAATTCGATTCATATCGATCGAATATCAATCTCGTAAAATATATTTTCTGTAATGCAACAGTCCAACATTTACAAGTTTAATTTTAAATATGATATATTATCTGTTGGACTATGTAACAATAATCGAAGCCATTATCCTTGTAAATGAATATCACTAACATTTATATATTTACTTTACACATTAACGTTATTATAGATATGATAACAAAATGCAACGTCTTAAAATAAAATGTTGCACTCATTAAAAGAAATTAACATAAATCGATTAATATAAACGAGGGAATTATTTGACAAAATGATTTATTACCAACAAACATTGTATTTTAATTTTAGTCTATATGCAAATGCATGTGGTTATCGTAGACAAATATTAGAAAATAACAAGCAAAATGAAGAATTCGTTTAAAAACGAACATAAGCCTTGTCGTTAATAGTTTTCGCGTTGTCGTTTCCGATTCCTGTGATCTTCTGCAACATTTTTTATACTTCTCTTCCTTTTCAAATTAACGCCTGACGATTTATTCGAAAGAGTACGATCTACCATTGACACCTTCTTCGTCTTAGAAGAAAATATACATTTTTCTATGATCAGAATAAAAATACTCAAAATGATACCAGTTTGGATAAAGAAAATAAGCGACATAACGCTGTTTACGCAAACCGGTTCATGCTTCTTCACATCATTGGATTTCTTCTTAAATGTCATATGCTTTAAACGATTCATCATTCCACTCTCGATAAATATCTGCAAACTAGGATAAACTTTTACTATTATGTACGATAAATGCAATTGTATAATATTAATTGTGCACTTACTGAAAATTGATAACATCCGTGAATGGATTATTTTTGGATAAAATCATGGCTGCCCTCTCTAAGCGTCCTGTATCAATAGAAGCCAGGTTACATGGTATTTTAAGATTTGCAATTCTCTGTACTTCCTCGGACGAGTAGATTGCTAATTTCTGATTGTAACAAACCTGTGATTCAAATAACAGATATTAAAAAGAAAATTATATATATATATATATATATACTATTTCAATTTGTTTTCTTATAATACTTTAGCGTACTCTTCTAAATCCTTCTACTACATTTGGTGTCAATTTTTCTTCTTCTAACATCAACTTCATCAATTTCTTTTCAAGCGGATGTTCCGAATTCTACAAATATATATTTTGATTTGTCTTTATGTACTTATCATATATGTATATATATGTACATAACAGCGTAGATAAAAATATAATACTCACTGCAAATTTTTCATAACTTGATGTACCACGAAAAACGGAAAATTGATAAGTACCATCTTCAACGAACGTCTCTAATGAATGAAAGGGTAATTTGTGGATACTGGTAGTTAAAAAGCTCGTCAAAGATGCAGAATAAGCGGCTGATAATACAACAGTCAAAAGAAGGATAGAAAAGTATGCTATTCTTAAAGAAGATCTATCAGGAAAATCTAAATGAAACAAATAATTTATATAAATATAACCATTAAAAAAAGAAAAAGAAGAAGAACAAGAAAGAAACAATTGGAAGAAAATTTAAGAAATATCGTATCATACCTGCCAGACCTTGTTGACAAAATATACCCCAAATCTCCAAAAAATTGTCTGACAACAAATCTTTTACTTTACGATCGGTTCCATTCTTTATTTTGAGAAAAATTAGTAAAATTGATCCGACAATTAATATCACCAATATAGCTATCCAAATGGAATAGGAGAATGCCTTAGAAAAATATCAATTTTTTAATTTATAAAGGTTAACCAAAGAAAAAGAAAATATTTGATTGCCAGGTATCGTACTAGAATAAAAGATGACCATTTAATCGCAAATATTTGTGGTTCGCGAATGTAAAGATATTTTTTCGTAATCAAAAGAGGAAGCGTAAAGTCAACAACATTCAATCTAGCATTGGTAATAGAGAAATCTGCAATAGAAATGTCAGCACGTCCAGCATATAATTCTCCCACTGCTCCGGACCAAGTCTTTTCTTTAGAATTCCAACTTCCATATTCTTCTATTTCAGAAACAATGTTGACACTAAAATTGAGAGTCACACAAAGTTTTCTGAATATTTTACCTAATATCCCATCTAATTTGCCATCCTCGTTTATGGTTAGATACGACGAATCCTAGCGAAGAAGAAAATAATAAATCCTAATTTATTTAACCAAAAAATAGAAAATGAATTTACACTAGAAAATATTTTACCTTAATTATAACAGCTCTCATTATCAAACCCTGTAAATTATATCTTCTTTTATAAAGAGAATCAGGAGCAATTTTAGTTATTCCATTTTCTAAGCTCCACGTTGCTAAATCGTTGATCTCGGTTCGATTCGTATCGATCGAATACCACTCTCGTAAAATATTTTCTGTACCGCAACGTACCAACATTTTCGAGTTGAATCTTAAATGAAATATATTACCTGGTGGACTGTGACAATAATCGGAGCCATGTCCCTTATAAATGAATAACACTAGCCATGCAGCAAAAGACATGTCAAATGTACTGGTTGCTAAGGAGAACTCATTAATCGCATTATAATTTGAAATCACAGCGATATAATATGGTCGTATGATTCGTCCTACATAGTACAACGATTTGTGCAATTCCGAAAAGTACAAGTTCGTAGACGTAAATCCTTCGCGAGAAATTGCACGCATCCATTTAAAAATCATCGTTTTCATTTCCATTTCTGAGGAAAAGGAATACAATGATAATTCAAATGAAGAAATGAAAATTAGAAATATTATAATAGCACCTTTCATTGAATTAGAATACAAGAAAATTATTGATTTCATTCCGTATAATTTGCAAGTGTCTATGATAAAAGAAACTTGTTCTTCACCGGTAGAAAGAAATTCGTAAGATCTTGCGATTTTCGTAGGAAGAAAAAGAAAGAGAGGAACGAGTATCGTTAATTGTACAAAGAACTTCATTTTTTTCTTATTCGTATTTCTCAAATCGAACGAACCGACGGACAACGATGTAATGAAATTTATGAAGAAAATTCTTACATGGCAACGCAGAAAGATCGTATTTTATTAAATATTAATTGATGAAAGGCTTATAACCATTTGGAATATTACGATCGTCGTGCTGACTAAAATAAATGTTTCTTTTCCGAAGACAATAATTTTATGCGTTTCCATATTACTTTATCATCGATCGATTAATAAACGTTGTTTTTATTTCTCCAATGCTTATTTCTCTTCATTTTCTTCTTTGACGAATGAAATATATATAATATATATATATATTATATATATATATATATACATATATATATATATATATATATATATGTCCATCTATATTTGCGTATCTACCAACACGCGTTCAACGCAAATGAATTTAAAATACATCGTCTTTAAAACAACGTTATACTTCAACTAAAATAATTTATTAGATGTTCTGATCGATATAAACGAGGCAAGCACTTGAGAAAATGATTTTCAACTGTCACACGTTAGAAGAGATAAATCGAAACATTCTATTCTAATCATTTTTTATTCGCAAGAATTGCGAGTTTATCGCAATTAAATAATTATTAAACAAACAAGGATGATCAAACGGGATATAACAATTTAATTATAACGATATATAGATCATTTATTTTAAATTACTATTATACAGAAGTATGATTATAATTACGTTATAATTACGATCTAATGAAAAAGATTCTATTTTATTTGTAAAATGTGCTAAATAATGCTAAAACTTAAAATACGTTTATGCGTGTTTCTATTTCATTAGAATATTCCAATCGATGTACAAAGATTTATTTAGAATGAATATCAATGGTATTGTTAATATTTTACGCGTGCATATTCGCGATTCGTGTAATACTTCGCAAAATTTCTTATACTTTTCTTCCTTTTAATATAATATATAGATGATTTTTTCAACGAAGTAAGATTTAACATCGTCTCCTTCTTACTTTTATGAACGAAAAAACACTTCTCTATGATCAAAATGCAAATACTCAAAACCATACCAATTAGAATAAATAAGATAAGTGATATTACGCTGGTTATGCGAACAGGTTGATGATATATTTTATAGTCAGATTCCTTTCTATACGTCATATCTTTTAAACGATCTATCATACCATTGTTGATAAATTTTTGCAAGCTAGAACCAGCCAGTGCTTTAACATATGATAAATGAAATTTTACATTATAAATAGTGTACTTACTGATAATTGATAACGTCTGTGAATTGATTGTGTTTAGATAAAATCATCCCTAAACTGTCTACACTTCCCATTTTAATAGAAATCAGTTTACATGATATTTTATGAAATTCACTCCTTTCTACTTCGTCCATCGCGTAAATTGCTAGTTTTCGATTTTTACAAATCTGTAATTTAGTAACAGGTATTACAAATTAAAAAAAAAAATATATATATATATATAAAACCTATTTTTTTTTTGTTTTTTTTTTTTTTTTTTTTTAATATTTCTTCGTACTCTTCTAAATCCTTCCAAAACATTTACTGGCAATTTTTCATCTTTTATCATCAACTTCATCAATTTCTTTGCAAGCGAATGTTCCGAATTCTACAAATAAATATATTTCTTTATCTTCGTATATGTACTTATTGCTTTATACACATATATACTGTGTGTATATAAAAAAAAAAAAAAAAAGAAAAAAAACAGGATTAATACGTATAATATTTACTGCAAAAACGTCATAATCAGCTGATCCACGAACAACAGCAAGTTTATAACTACCGTCCGCAACTAAGTCCTCTAATGAATGAAAAGGTAATACGGTGGTAGCAGATGTTATAAAGCTTATCAAAGCCGCGGAATATGCGGCATTTAAGACTACAGCCAAAAGAAATATAGAATAATATGCTATCCTTAACGAAGATCTATTAGGAAATTCTAAAGGAAACGAATAGTTTGTTGAAATATAATTAATGAAATAAGAACAAAAAGAAAAATCTAGAAACATTGAATCAAACCTGCGAGTCCCTGTTGACAAAATATACCCCAAATGTTTAAAAATATATCGGCCAATAAATGTCCTATGTAACGATTCGATCCATATTTTATTTTGAGAAAAATTAATGATATCATTCCACAAAATGATATTCCAAATATAGCAATCCAAACGGAATTGGAGAAAGCCTGATGAATAAGAAATTATTTAATTCGTGACAATTGAAGTGTGAAAAAGATTATGAAATATTATAATTTCATTGGAATTTATCGTACGAGAAAATAAGACGTCCATTTGATCGCATATATCTGGGGTTTTTGAATGTAAAGATAGCTTTTTGAAAGTAACAAAGGAAGAGTGAAGTCAACTACATTGAATCTTGCACTGGTAATAGAAAAATCTGAAATAGAAATGTCAGCACGTCCAGCATATAATTCACCGATTGCTCCTGACCATGTATTTTTTTTTGAATTCCATATACCGTACTCGTCAACTTCCGAGACAACGTTCAAACTAAAATTCAGAGTCATACAAAGTTCTTTTAATATTATACCGAACATACCGTCCAATTGGCCGTCCTTGTTTACATTTACGTATGATGAATTCTGCGAGGAAGAAAAAGAAATAATAAAGAAAGAGATAAATCATTATTTTTATTTTGAACAAAAAAGAAATTTTCGATAGATCAAAATAAAACAATGATTTATTTTATATTTAATTTGAAAATCGATAATATCTTCAGAATGTAAATATTTTACCTTAACTATAACAGCTCTCATGATCAGACCATGTAAATTATATCTTCTATCATAAAGAGAATTAGGTAACATATTGGTTATCCCTTTCTCTAAGCTCCATGTTGCTACATCGTCGATCTCGGTACGATTAGGATCGATCGAATACCAATCTCGTAAAATATTTTCTGTACCGCAACGGACCAACATTTCTGAGTTGAATCTTAAATTAAATATATTACCTGGCGGACTGTGACAAAAATCAAATCCATGTTTCTTGTAAATGAATATCACTAGCCATGCAGCAAAGGACATGTCGAAGGTACTAGTTGCTAAAGAAAATTCATTAAACCCGTTGTAATCGGATATAACTACGATGTAATGTGGTCGTACGATTCGCTCTACGTAATAAAGCGATTCGGCCAATTCTGAAAAGTATAAGTTCGAAGTCACAAAACCTTCGCGAGAAAGGGCACGCGTCCATTTGAACACAATCGTTGTCATTTCCATTTCTGAGGGGAAAAGAGAAAAAAAATATATAAAGATAATAAAAATAATAAGAAGAAAATGAGAAATATTATATCGCACCTGTTACCGATTCGGCGAATAAGAAAATAATAGATTTTGTTTTGTATAATTTGCTAACTTCGATAAACAAAGGAACGTATTCGTCGCCGGTAGAAAGTAATTCGTTAGATCTTGCGATCGTCGAAAAGGAAAGAAGGAAAAGAAGAACAAATATTGTTAATCGTACGAAGTACCACATTTCTTTTTTTTTTTTTTTTTTTTTTTTGTATATCGATCAATAAATTTATAAATGACGACTATTTCTTGGATAGACGATTAGGTTGTCGAGAAATTCCTTGGGAAAATTTTTACGCGACAGCGAACGAAGATCGTATGAGACTAAATTTGTAAACTTTTGAGAGATTTATGGTCTCTTCGATTACATCCTGATTGTCGTACAGATATGAATGGACGTGACGTGTGTTAACAAAAAAAAATTAATTTATGAGTGCTGGCATTGATCTTTTATCGATCATTTATTAAATGTTTTTATTATTCTCCTCTTTTTCTTCCTTTCCATTCTTCTCTTTTTTTGCCATTTTTTTTTCCTCCCTCAACGTGTGAATATAATTCTGCCTAGATTTACATATCTACATGCACTTTACTTTACAAATTTATCTTATTCTAGAAAGATAATAAAATGTAATATAATAAATAAAATATTGCACTCATTAAAATAAATTAACATAAATCGATTAATATAAACGAGACAATTATTTGACAAAATGATTTATTACCAACAAACATTGTATTATAATTTCTCTATATATACGAATGCATGTGATTATTGTAGACAACTATTGTAATAGATTAAGAATGTGTAATATTAGAAAATTACAAGCAAAATGAAGAATTCGTTTAAAAACGAACATAAGCCTTGTCGTTATTAGTTTTCGCGTTGTCGTTTCCGATTCCTGTGATATTTTGTAAAATTTTTTATATCTCTCTTCCTTTTCAAATTAACGCATGACGATTTATTCGAAAGAGAACGATCTATCATTGACTCCTTCTTCATTTTAGAAGAAAATATACATTTTTCTATGATCAGAATAAAAATACTCAAAATGATACCAGTTTGGATAAAGAGAATAAGCGACATAACGCTGTTTATGCAAACCGGCTCATGCTTCTTCACATCACCGGATTTCTTCTTGAAAGCCGTATCCTTCAAACGATTCATCATTCCATTCTCGATAAATTTCTGCAAGCTAGAATGAGCTTTTGCTATAACGATAAATGCGATTGTACATTATTAATGAGTACTTACTGAAAATTGATAACTTTTGTGAATGGATTGTTTTTGGATAAAATCATTGCTACACTCTCTACGCGTCCTGTATCAATAGAAGCTAGGTTACATGGTATTTTAAGATATGCAATCTTTTGTACTTCCTCGGACGTGTAGATTGCTAGTTTCCGATTGTTACAAACCTGTGATTCAAATAACAGATATTAAAAAGAAAATTTTATATATATATACTATTTCATTTTGTTTTCTTATAATACTTTAGCGTACTCTTCTAAATCCTTCTACTACATTTGGTGTCAATTTTTCTTCTTCTAACATCAACTTCATTAATTTCTTTTCAAGCGGATGTTCCGAATTCTACAAATATATATTTTCACTTGTCTTTATGTACTTATTATATATGTATATATATGTACATAACAGCGTAGATAAAAATATAATACTCACTGCAAATTTATCATAACTAGACGTACCACGAAAAACGGAAAATTGATAAGTACCGTCTTCAACGAACGTCTCTAATGAATGAAAGGGTAATTTGTGAATACCGGTAGTTAAAAAGCTCGTCAAAGATGCAGAATAAGCGGCTGATAATACAACAGTCAAAAGAAGGATAGAAAAGTATGCTATTCTTAAAGAAGATCTATCAGGAAAATCTAAATGAAACAAATAATTTATATAAATATAACCATTAAAAAAAGAAAAAGAAGAAGAACAAGAAAGAAACAATTGGAAGATAATTTAAGAAATATCGTATCATACCTGCCAGACCCTGTTGACAAAATATACCCCAAATCTCCAAAAAATTGTCTGACAACAAATCTCTTACTTTACGATCGGTTCCATTCTTTATTTTGAGAAAAATTAGTAAAATCGATCCGACAATTAATATCACCAATATAGCTATCCAAATGGAATAGGAGAATGCCTTAGAAAAATATCAATTTTTTAATTTATAAAGGTTAACCAAAGAAAAAGAAAATATTTGATTGCCAGGTATCGTACTAGAATAAAAGATGACCATTTAATCGCAAATATTTGTGGTTCGCGAATGAAAAGACATTTTTTCGTAAGCAAAAGAGGAAGCGTAAAGTCGACAGCATTCAATCTGGGACCGGTAATAGTAAAATCCGAAATAGAAATGTCAGCACGTCCAGCATATAATTCTCCCACTGCTCCAGACCAGTTCTTTTCTTTAGAATTCCAATTTCCATATTCTTCTACTTCCGAGACAATGTTGATACTAAAATTAAGAGTCACACAAAGGTTTCTTAATATTCTACCTAATATACCATCTAATTTGCCATCCTCGTTTACGATTAAGAACGACGAATCCTAGTGAAGAAGAAAATAATAAATGCTAATTTATTTAACCAAAAAATAGAAAATAAATTCACACTAGAGAATATTTTACCTTAACTATAACAGCTCTCATTACCAAACCCTGTAAATTATATCTCCTTTTATAAAGAGAATCTGGAGCAATTTTAGTTATTCCATTTTCTAAGTTCCACGTTGCTAAATCGTTGATCTCGGTTTGATTCGTATCGATCGAATACCACTCTCGTAAAATATTTTCTGTACCGCAACGTACCAACATTTTCGTGTTGAATCTTAAATGAAATATATTACCTGGTGGACTGTGACAATAATCGGAGCCATGTCCCTTATAAATGAATAACACTAGCCATGCAGCAAAAGACATGTCAAATGTACTGGTTGCTAAGGAGAACTCATTAATCGCATTATAATTTGAAATCACAGCGATATAATATGGTTGTATGATTCGTCCTACATAGTACAACGATTTGTGCAATTCCGAAAAGTACAAGTTCGTAGACGTAAATCCTTCGCGAGAAAGCACACGCGTCCATTTAAAAATCATCGTTTTCATTTCCATTTCTGAGAAAAAGGAATACAATGATAATTCAAATGAAGAAATGAAAATTAAAAATATTATGATAACACCTTTCATTGAATCAGAGTACAAGAAAATTATTGATTTCATTCCGTATAATTTGCAAATGTCGATGATAAAAGGAACTTGTTCTTCGCCGATAGAAAGAAATTCGTAAGATCTTGCGATTTTCGTAGAAAGAAGAAGAAAAAGAGGAACGAGTTTCGTTAATTGTATAAAGAATCTCATATTTTCTTATGTATTTCTCAAATCGAACGAATCGGACTATTTCTCAAATAGAACGAATCGACAGACTACGATATAATGAAATTTATGAAGAAAATTCTTACACGACAAGGATAAAGGATACTCTTTATTAAATATTAATTGTTGAATGACTTATAACCATTTGGAATATTACGATCGTCATGCTGATTAGTATAAATGTTATCTCCTTCGAAGAAAATAATTTTATGCTTTCCTTTATTAGTTTATCATCGATCGATTAATAAACGTTGTTTTTATTTCTTCAATATTTGTTCCTTTTAATTTAGATTTAAAGCGAACTATTTAAAGCAAACATTGTGGAAGTCCATGAACAGACCATTTTAACCGTCCCATTTTTTAGAAAAAAGTTGTCTTTAATAAATGCCTGACATTAAAAATGATATAAGTCAAGTATCAGAAGAAACGTCATTAAAAAAAATACTAGGCTTATATTAACGTGCAATATGAAAATGCGATGGGATAGATCTAAAGATAAAAAGATAAGATTCCGTGACAGAAAAATGACATTTAATATTTATGTGAGTGTGCATGAATATTCTGCGTTATGTAAAATTGTAATCGTTATGTTTCGCACTTCAACAATCATTTTTATCCTCGCACTTTGCATCCAATGTAAATTTAATGATAGATCAATGATAATTACACAATAATACATATGATACAGCTATCGTATGCACATCCACTTGCGGATCAAATGGGATTATTGTTAGCTATGTATATATATATATATGTGTTTATTAAAAATAATTGATAATAAATTCACATAACACACTTCATTATCTATCATAAGATCCTTTATTAATTAGACGTTGATCACAACGTTGATATATGTATATAACATCTGCTTCTTCTCCGAAATACAAAAAATAAATATAGATAATACGTTTAAGAATTTAACTTGTACCGTTGGAGTTAAAATTAATCGGATTCTTTAGAATAGAATCGATATAATTCAACTCAATTATTTTAGTCGATTTAATTTGTTACTTTTCATTTTCTTTTGTTCTTTTAATTTCTTAAGCGTGAGATCTTTTATCTTTTTATTTTTATCTTAATTTATATTAATTGGCGTATAAGAATCATTCATCAAATTATCGACACGTTTCACATATTGCCTTTACAATGCTCTCCTTTCTTTACTTCATTTATTTATTTTTTTTTTTTTGTTGTTTTTTTCTTCTTTTTTAGATAAATACCATGACGGCGATCGAATTACAAAAAATTATTTACACTTTTCTTCTTCAAATAGAAACGTAAAATACAAATTCGTTTTCTTTTTTTCTTTTTTAGCAAATTCGAAAACTTTCCATCGAATTCGATTCGATCGAGCTGTATGCAAAGGCAATTTTTAAAAATACTGATTAATCTTTTATCTAAATATATACGAGCATAATAACATCAAGTCTTATCATTTGTAAATGTAGAGATTCTTTTTCCTTTTTTCTTTTTTTTTTTGTCTTTTTTTTTGTTTCTTTTTTTGTCTTTTTTTGTTTTTTCATTTTAATCGAGGAAGCAGCGAGTAGGTCGTTTAATCTTACGAGCAAGCTTAAAAAATGGTTATTAATATTTCTAGATGATTGAAAATTTAAATGTTCACCGATGTCGATCATTATTAGATTCTACTCGGTAGATTATGATCTATATAACAAACGGAGAACATTGTCAATTACTTATCATTACCATTATCATTATCATTATCATTATCATCGTCATTATTATTATTATATTGATATACAACACACTGCGCCAGTTATTTATATATATATATATATATATATATATATATATATATATATATATATATATATATAAAACACAAGTTGGTGCTACGAAGCTATAGTATTAAAAAAAAAAAAAAAAAATATATATATATATATATAAAAGTAAATAATAATAAACTAAAGTTCTACAATCGAACGACCTCTCTACTGACATCCCAGAAGTAGACTTATTTAAATATTATATCCTAGTAAATATCACAACCTGAAACTCTACAACTATTGTCATTACACATAATGGAAAATGAGTGATAAATGAACACTTGAGAAAATAAAAACCATTCGTTAGGAGAAAGAGATTCATCGGTGATATTTAAGAAGATGAAATACGATAGAAAAGTAAGATAAATTGAAAATCATAGATTTACAAAATATTTAAGAATCGTCACTATCACTATCTTGACGTTCACGTGGTTCTTCTTCGAGAGGAGCATTGTCAACATTTCTCTCAGTATTAAACCATCTATTAACGAACCACCAATGAACCGACAATCTACTATGATTGCACTCTGCTCTTTCACATCTACCAAGAAATTGACAAATCCTAGCTAGATTCTGATTTCTTATACAAGAATCGTCGCACGTATGTTGACGTTCCGTTGAACGATTCATAAGACAAACGGAAGCTGATGAAGTAGAAGGATTATAAGAGGTCGAGGCAAAGATCGATCTGATATTCGCTGAAGTACCAGCATCTGTTGATCCTCCTGTTGATGTTGAAGCAGCTGTAGTATCAGAATTACCAGTGGGTGCTGAACCAGAATAAGATCGATCGATTCTACCAATGTGAATTGTTGCATAAAGTGGATTATTAACGGATGAACCAATTCTATTGATCCAATCGACATATCTTCCAACTTGCATCGATGAACTCGAGCTAGGCATTGTTTTATTTCGGCAAACACAACCAGCAGGACTTCTATGATGAGAATCTTTACCTCTGGAAGATGATGATTCGGTTGATCGATTATTACCAGATGAGAGTTTTGCATAATCCCCACGACAAAAGGGACATTTGCAGTTTCTAGATAACTGATATATATACTGTCTTGCAGTATTAGTACTATCTTGATAACGAAGTCTATTATGTAAACTCTGACAATGATGGCAGACATATCTCGAATCCAAATGTCTACAATAAGGACAAGAACAGTTGTAACCCAAAGGATAAGCTGATCGTCTGGTAGAAGCATAAGCGAGATTTTCGCTGGAAAAACAATTTCGTCCGAGTCTTCCCAAACGGCTTTGACAAAATTGATTGCCCATTCTGGATGAATCTAAATAAACGTGTCGTGGTTGATCGTATTGATTAAAATTTCTCGAGTCGATCTCGTTCAAGAAATGACCACCAGATATCAGATTCAACATTTGATATTTCAAACGAGAATAAGCTCTATTACGGCAAGAAGATCGATCGTCGATTCTCTCGTATATATGATCATCCATAGGATTCTGATTATTTGGATTATTAACAATATCGTTACGGCCACCCTCAGCGTTATGTTCACCTTCGTTTTCTTCGTCATCGTCGTCGTCGTTGTCCAATCTCTCGTAAATATTTTCTTCTGGTTCCTGATGTTGTCGAGCTCTGTTATAATTCCTAACAAGATCAACTGGATTTTGATAATTAGGATTAAGATTTGGATGTGGTTGAGCCGCACCAGGAGGCCGATTTTGAAAATTACGTGCAACACGAACAGCATTCTGATAAGACTCGTCCCTTTCCTGATTTCTATTTTGATTCATAACTACAACAGCCAATTCCCCGTTCTCGTATCTCTGACAAACGCAACGAGCTCCTTGACAAGCGTGACTACCAGCACGATATTGTTGAGGAAGATTCTGATCTAAATTTTGCACACCGCTGGGCTCGGCCTCTCGTAATGGCTCAGACACGTCGACAATCGAGTCTGCATTTTGTTCTGTCACGTGCCCAGCGGATTGCAGACCTCACATTGTCGTAGCAGGTGCCATTGGTTTGTCAATTATTGCAACGCCAGCATAACTACGACCAATTCCCATACAAGTTGGTAATGTAGTCCAGGTATCGGTTCTAGGTGAATAAACTTCAACGGATGCTAAACTTGATAAACCGTCATCACCACCAACAACATATAGAAGCCCATTCAAAGCTACAACCCCTATATAATAAATTCTTTGTATTAATATATATATATATATATTCTATAATTTGACAATTCATACCAATTCTTTAATGACTTTACTAACCAGCGTTTCTTCTACAATGAGCCATATCGCTTATTGGAGTCCATTGATTAGTTTCTGGATTAAAAGCTTCTACACTTTTTCTTATTAATGGACCATCGTGTCCACCAACCGCATATAATATTCCATCCAATACACCTACACCTGCTCCGCTACGTCGTGCAGACATTTCTGGTACTGGCTTCCATTGATCTTTATCCGGATTATAACATTCTACGCTGGATAAACATTGTCGTGATGCTCCGTCGTATCCACCGACCTAACAAACATTTATATTGTTTAATTGAAATAAGATTTATATGCGTATAGAAAAAAAAGAAATAAAAAAGGGAAGAACTCACGGCATAAAGAAGACCTTTTACGACACCAACACCGACACTACTTCTACGTGTTGACATTGGTGCTATCATTCGCCATTCGTGACTATTTGGATCGTATACTTCGGCAGAATTTAATCCGGTAGAACCATCGAAACCACCAACCTATAAAATATTTACAAATTCGTATGGATTTGTATTTCTATATAAATAAAAAAGAAAAAAAAATATATATATATATATATAAAGTATTTACAGCATAAATGCAATTGCCAAGAACTGCAACGCCAAGAGTTGATCTTCTCGCAGACATTTCTGGACAAGGTGACCATTGATCGGTGGCTGCATCATAAATATCTACTGTACGAACTCTTAAAGAACCATTAAAGCCTCCTACGGCATAAACGCGATCACCGAGTACAGATAATCCTATGTGAAAAGAAATAGAATGAATTTTTAAAGGAATTCAAATATAATTGACTTGTTAACTTTGTTATAATATAATTACCAGCCCTACAACGTCTTGTTGGTAATTCAGACACTTGATACCATCTTTCTTCTTTAAAATCATAACACTCAACGCTTCTAATTGCTTTTGGAGCCTGACCACCAACTACTAGCAATACTTTAGGTAAACCACGTGGCTGTCTTGGCTTTGTACGTGGTGTTTTAAATAATGATTTCTGTTCACCCTTTAGTAAATGATATTTCAAAGCTTCTATTAAAAAATCTTTACCTGGAAAAATATCTTAATTAGTAAAATACTTTGGCGAATGATACAAATGATTACTTACATTGTAAATTAGCTTTAAGAAGTGGTTCTTCCTCTACACGTTGTACAAGATATTCTTGAGAAAGTAATGGCAAACGAACGTGTTCCATTAATTGAGCTAAATGCGCTTGTCGTGTTTCCAAGTCATGATGTACCCATGAAATTACACATTCAAATACCTTCTCTTCGGATGGAACCATTAAACGATCACTACAGATTAATTTTGCAACTTGTTGAGGTGATAAAGTTAAAAATTCATCCCCATCAACGACTTCTCTGTTAAAAATAATTCAATTATTTTAACAAAGTATAAATACATTTAATAGATCAATGTTATATATTTATTATTTGTAAATATTATATCTTACGAGAAATGTTGTTCTATGTAACTATCAGCATGCGCCAATAATTCCAAACAACCATGAAGATCTGCGAATGCACGAATTCCAAGACAATTCGATGGATGTAATTGTGCTTGTAAAAAATCACAACATGCATCACGAACATCTGTTAATTGTAAAAGATTTGCCGCTGGTAGTAATACTTGTACTATGTCCTCTGTGACATGAACTTCAGCAGAATATACATATTCAACTAATAACTCTAAAGCAGAGTAATCTACTCCTTGCAATGTAATTCTTTCTTGATCACGTTCTTCAAAACTTGTAAACATGGCATAGAAATAAGGACTACAAGCAGCAAGAACCATTTTATGTGCTGGAACTTCCATTCCTCCATCAGCTACTAAGATTACATCACATAATAGATTTTTTCTATAACAATTATTATTACATTAAATATCTCAAACACAGCATATATAAAATTATATATATATATATATTTATTATTTATGTTATTATTTATTAAATGTTTACTGAATATGATATCAAGTTATCATAATACTTACTTGCGCATCTCATTGATTACTTCAAATGCACGATTGGTATGATGATGATTTCTATATGGTGGTTTGTCTCTACAACCTTCTCGAGGAACATGTTTCTGGGAACTCTCATCCAATGAATTTTGACTTGCATATCGTAATAACAAACAACTGAAAGATAAACTGATAAAGTTTGTTTATCTGAAATAAAAGATATAATTGTAATTATTACCTGCCCTTGTTTTCAAATCCATCGTTAGCACTGTTCCCAGGATTTTGAGCTTGATTTTGGCCTGCAGATTCCATATCAAAAAAAACTTCCAAATAAATCTAATTGCACCTAAAATAAAAATTAATTTATACTTTAGAAAAAAATAATCATTGGATTGAAATCTTTGCAATATGATTTATCATTTAACTTAATAATTGTTATCGCATTATAGTCGTTTTCTGAATGCTTTAAAGGAGAAAAAAAACAAACAAACAAAAAAGAAAAAAGAAAAAAAAAGTAGATAATATCATTAAAGTATTTACTATAAATTTTGGTTTGATCACTGTGATGTAGTTAAACTAAATTAATCTTCACACGTCGAGATGTAAAATAATTTACATTTGGCATCGTTCGAAGTATAATATAATGTCAATGAAAAAAGTTATTGCTTTAATAGAGATTAAATGTAATTCATCGTTACTGTCACAACATTGCAAGTGCCATAAAACACCATACAACAAAGATCTTCCATTTTGTGTGTTGCTATGTGTATACTGATCAGGTCTACATCGAAAGATGGTAGAAAACAAAATGAGGATTTTTCCATTTAATACCAAATATTTCACATAAGATATTCTATTTTATCGACATAAGATAAGAAAAAAAAATCAATTGAGTTATTGAATTATTTTCCATTCAAATTTCAAAAAGTTAATTAGCTTCAAATGATTAGAAAATAAAAATTCCGAAATCTATAGTCGATAAAGTCGGTTTCATTAATTCGATTAAAAGTATCTCATATGATAATAAAATGAGCGTAAAGTTTCGATATTTCGATGAACATTAACGCCATAAAAATCTGTTGATAATGTCGCATTTGACAAAGAAATATACATTGAAATCTTTCAACCGAGAAACCAACTTTGATCGATCGATATAATCAATAAATTACAGATTCCTACCTTAACGCATGAACAATAAATAAAATAAATATAATAAGAAACATTTTCTCCGTTAATACGAAAGTAATACTTTCATTCGAAATAAAGGATTATTGTCAACATTATATTATTATGTAATTATATGTAGAAGAAAAAAAGAAAAGGAAAGAAAAGAAAAGAAAAGAAAAGAAAAGAAAAAGTAAAGGAAAACGAAAAATTTCTATCATAAATTAGCCGTTCGAAAAATATATTCTTTATACAATTTTTTTTTTTCTTCATACATTTAGTTACATTATAAATAATAATAATAAATTTGATTTCAATGTGAACAAAAGTAAATAAAAATTTTGTCAAAGGAAATAGGTTTAGAATGAGATAATATGGCTGAGAAGATATTGCGCAGGATGGAATAGTGTATAGATGGTAGGGGAAGGAATTTGGTTTTTAATCCATAGGTGTGGATAAGGGGTGGCGAGTTTGACGAGTTCTGCGCGTTAAAGCATCGAGGGTGCGGCGCTCCCGTCAAACGGATCCTCCTACAACGTCGTCGTCGTCGTCGTCGTCGTCGTCATCGTCGTCGTCGTTGTCGTTGTCGTTGTCGTTGTCGTCGTTGTTGTCGTCGTCGTTGTCGCCGCCGTCGTCGTCTCCATCGTCGTCGCGGTTAGCGTTGAGCATCCCTTCCTCGAAGTGCCCCTTCCTGTCGACGCGTCGGGATGCGTCGGTGTCGGCGGGGTGGCGGCAGCCAGGCGCACGAGGAGGCTCGAAACTGCTCGCTTCCTCTAGTGGCTCTCGTGTGCTCGCGTGACACGTGCGTGAGGAAAGACGGCCGTTGCTAAATTGTGAAAACTCGATCCCAACCCGTACGTTTTTTTTTTTTCTCTTTTTTTCAATCGTGTACGTTTTTTTTTCGTGAGAAGAAGAAGAAGAAGAAGAAGAAAAAAAAAGACAGAAAGAAAAAATTAAGAACACGTCAATCGATCGATTTGCCATCTTCAGAAGAAATTCGTCTTACTACGTGAACGTGTAGGAGACACCATATATATATATATATATACATATGTGTATATATATATACATATGTAGGATAAATTCGGTGTTTAAATTCTCTTTTCAAAGCATTCAACTTATATTTTGATCATTCGATCAATCTTCCTATTTTTCGAAATGACAAAGAAAGATAGAGAGAGAAGGAGAGAGAGAGAGAGAGAGAGAGTGAAAGAGAGATAGAGAGGTCCTTTTTTCTTTTTTCCTCTTTTTTTATTCCCTCTCATGAATTTCCACTATAGCTTTTGTATCTAACGATTCTTTTCGACTATATCGGTGATCCTTTCAAATTACAAAGAGCATCTTCTCTCGATGATTTTTAAATCCTCGGCTGGATCAAAAGAAAAAATAGAGAAAATTGGATGGATATTCGACATTTTACCAGACAAATGTATTACTCTAATCACTTTTCATAGTTTCCCATGGCTCAGATCCAAGTTAATTGCAATCTACCTATATTGCCGGTAAATCGGTTCGTTCTTCTCGTTTCGAATAAAATTCCTATCGGGTTTCCATCACCAATGATCGTAAATTCTCTTGCGACGCTTTGACGCATCGAGTTCGTTTCTCTCATATTTTTCAATGCGTTTAGGTAAACGAATTGTTTGAAAATGTTCTACTATGACGGATAGGATGTCGTTCGATCAATCAATACCCCGTACGTTCACCCTGATCATTCGAAAATTTCTACGCACTCATGGAATCACTTCGTTGACATGGACTTCATTTCAAACGTTTCGAGAAACTGATGTATTATAAATAAAATAAAACAAAACAAAACAAAATTGAGAACGAAATTAAATATAAAAAGAATGCAGTGAATTATTTCTTCGTACGGATTTAATAAAAAAAAAAAAAGAAAAAAAAATTAGATAAATTAAATGGACGTAAATTAATTCTTTAAAAAAAGAAAACGCATTACATAGCAATGATAAATTTTCATTTAGGTACATGAAGAAAGAGATAAAAAAACTTGGAATTGATTTCTCAAACAGAATTGCCGATTAAATGAAATCCGAGATAAGTGAAAATCGTTCCGAGAAACCATACAAATTTGTCTCAAGTCCTACGGAATTCAATTCATTTTCGAAATGACTTAAGGATCGAGGAAAGAAGAATTATTCTATGATGTATCAATCGAATTTCAAAAAAATTTCCTTGCCGGATAAATTTCTTCTTTCGAATATTTATAGTGTTCCCTTAACTAGATCTAAAAGCGCGTGTCGCATAATTGAAATAATAGTCTTTGGCAACTTTAGAAATTCGATCTGAGCGAATGTAAGCATCGCGTATAATCGTTTCATTTAAAACGATAGTATTTACTTTGTCATTTGAAATTCGATAATTTAATGAATTTCTTTCGTCCATTATCCCTTTAATATAAACTTATATTTTTTTTTTTTTTTTTTTTTTTTTTTTTTTTTTTTTTTTTTTTAATGAAAATCATTCATTGAAATTTCTTTTCAAATTTCGCTTAAAATTTCTTACATGAATACAATTGAAATCAAAATATGAATTATAGCAAAAAAAAAAAAAAAAAGAAAAAAAAAAAAGAAAAAAAAAGAGAGAAAGATGATAAAATAAAAAAGGACAAAAGAAAGTTTGAATTTAAAAATTGAACAACTCGGAAGATGATAAGAATATATAAGAAATTAGTTGCTCGAGGTTGCGCGAAAGAAAAGATAGGAGTAGAGAAAAAGAAAAAGAAAAAGAAAAAGAAAAAGAAAAAAGAAAAAAAAGAAAAGAGAAACATTTGAGAAGAGGAAGAATTGTAAAATTCGAACGAAAAGAAAAATCAGTATATAAAAGGTACATCAAGAACCAGTGTATCAAGTTGCGATTGTCTGTATCTACCTCGAAAAAATAGAACGTACGAAATAATTTAAGGAAAAGGAAAAAGAGAGATAGAAAGAGATAGAGAGAGAGAGAGAGAGAAAAAGAGAGTAGAAACTATAAGAAGGAACCATAGTAAATTTGTATGAAAAAGAGACGTGCTCATAGGGAGTGACACTTTCATTCCTTGAAGTCTGTACATCATGATAATATTTAATCCAGTTAGAACGTTGGAAAAAATAGAAGAGAAAGAGAAGGAAGAGAAAAAAGCAAAAGAGAGAAAAAAGAGAGAAAGAGAGAGAGAGAGAGAGAAAGAAAGAGAAAAACAAGAAAAATAAGAAAAAAGAAAATTAGGAAAAAGTAGAAAATAATAAAAAAAGAGAGAGAGAGAGAGAGAAAGAGAGAGGAAATGAAAGAGAATATAGAACGAACAACACCTCGGAACTGTTCGGTGTGATTCGCCGTGCTCGTTTAGAAGTCGATGCGTTTCTATGATGCCCCGTCTTCGTTCGTTCGTTCGTTCGTTTCTACTGGTAATCCAGTTATGCTCGAGCTACCACAGCTAGGAAACTTGCTATGTGTTAGTCCGATAATCGTTTCGACCGACTTCTTCCGGACAAGAAATGTCCGACTCTTTATTTTTTATGCTCTCTTCTTTTATTATTATTATTATTTTTTTTTTTTTTTATTTCTATTTTTCTTCTCTATTTTCTTTTTTTTTTTTTTCTCTCTGCCCTCCCCACTAACTTTTCATGAAACGATGATGATATATTGTTGATTTATGTTTCTCATCCATTAGATTCATTTATCTTGAAGAAAATTTGAAAAGATATTTTTCCTCATTGTTTTTTTAGACACTATTTCGTTCTTTTTTTTTTCTTCTTCTTCCCCCTCCTCCTCCTCCTCCTCTTCTTCTTCTTCTTCTTCTTCTTCTTCTTCTTCTTCTTCTTCTTATTCCGAGGTAGCTTACTAGCTATGGCTGTTTTTCTTAGAAACTTCGTAACAAGAAGGATTAACTCAGAGGACTACTCGACCATGTTGAATTTTCCATCCGAGATTTCACGTAACGCTTGATCATGAACGTTGGCACGTAGAAAGTGGCATGATACTTCGTATATCACTCGACGCAGTTTAACTTTGACGAACTCTTTTCTAAAAACAGTTCTTGGCAAACCTCTAAGGAATATTTTTACGTCTGATTTTGTTTCTTTTTTTTTTTACTTTTTTTTTTTTTTTCATTTTTTTTTTCAAAAAGAACTTTTCCCCATTTCTTTTTTCCTCTTTTTTAATTAACATTACCTTTTTGAATTGAGGACGAAGAATATGATACTTCTTCTTATTTCTTTTCTTTCATTAAGAACGTAATTACAAGTTCCAGATATGGGGATGATCAAAAGGAAAAAAAGAAAAAGTCGATCGGTTATCATCAACTATATTTCTTCCTTTTTTTTTTTTTTTTTTTATCATGAAAAGGAAAGAGAAAAAGAAGAAGAAGAAGAAGAAGAAGAAATAGACAAAAGAAAAAGAAAATAAAACAAAAAATTAAAAAAAAAAGAAAGAAAGAACAAAAAAAAAGAGGAAAAATGTTATTAGCAAGATCGAACGAATTTCACAATAATTTCGTAAGTTTTGACGTTGATATTGGCTCGACTTTGTTCGTAACTTGGCGCGATACTACCAACAGGATTTTCTTTTACTATCCCCTTCGATAACCACCTCTATTCCCATCCTCTATATCTCTTTGTCTCTCTTTCCATTTCTCTCTCTCTCTCTCTCTCTCTCTCTCTCTCGATCTGTCTCTCTGTATCTCTCTCTCTCTCTCTATCTATCTTTTTCTTTAGCCTCGTATCTCATCGAATTTGGCTCGTTCTTTTTCTTTTTTTTTTTTTTTTGTATTTTTTTTTTTTTTTTTTCTTTTTACAAAGGCGAAAGCTCCTAGTGAACTTCCTTTCCCGTTGAAATATATTTGTGATCTTTCGGTATTCGAGATATTTGATTTCCAAGAATGACCTTCGTCTTCGATTATATCACAACTGGTCGTTCTAGAATTTAATTATTCGTCGAGTGGATTGTCATCGAAGATACGCGGCACTATGAACGATCAACCTTAAGGACAAAGATTTCGGATTTTTTTTTTTTTTTTTTTTCCAATCGATCGAGAAAAATATCAAAAAGAAAAAGAAGAAGACGAAGAAGAAGAGGAAGAGGAAGAGGAAGAAGAAGAGGAGGACGAAATTCGAGTTCAGTGGAAGAAAACAAAGAAACAACAAAAACAAAGAAAATAGAAATAGAAAAAGGAAGAAAGAAAGGAAAAAAGAAGTGTTCGTACAAAATCAAAACTTGAATTCAACGATATGAGTGAAATCAGTGATTATATCGGACATTTCTCTAAGGTAGAATAAATAATATAATACATTAATATGAGGAATGTGTTACGTTCGTTTATCTCTTAACTCAATTGAAATTTTGGCGTATTATGAAAAGAGGGATGGAAAGAAATCGAGAGAAAAAGCGAAAGGCATGCGAAGAGAAAGAAGAGGAACGAAAATGTATGATATCAAGATGTCCTCCTTAATCATTCGAAAAATATCAATGTGTTTCGAGTGAATTTTTGGTTTTTTTTTTTTTTTTTTTTTTTGGAAAGATCACTGACCGTTCGCAATCACTTCCCTCAACGCCATCACGATAATCGGCACTATTATCGCCATCAAAAAATAAAAAAAAAAAAAGAAATAAATAAATAAATAAATAAAGGAAAGAAGAAAAGGCAAGAACGGAAAATTGTTATGAACTTTTGTTTTTCTTTTTTTCTTTTTTTTTTTTTTACTAATTCTGATCGATATACATAAATCGACATACGTCTTAAAGGAGGTCAATGAACGCTCAAAAAGTGTACCATCACTTTCTTCCTTTTTTATCAACGAAATACTATTAAACGATTAAATATCGAAGTTTAAGAATGCGTATCATTCGAGAGACAACGATTTGATATAGAAATTTATTTTATCGAAGACTGCCATGATTTAGAAGATATAATAAGAGATAGAATCACGAATAGTGCAGTGGGATTATGCGAGTTTTGTGTTTCAATAAGAAGAAAATCTTTAAAAGATTTTACGTGGAATCAACGAACAAGAGTGCTGTGGATGAAAGGCTAGGATGAAATGATACAAGTAGTTTGTTTGAAGAAAGAGGACCGGAGGATACAAAAAGTGAGCGAGAAAGAGACAAAGAGATATATATACATACGTACATACATACGTACATACATATATATACATATATACACAAACACATACATATGTAACGCATTTTCACACACACACACACACATATATATATATATATATATATAAATGTATGTATGTATGTATGTATAAAGACGAAGGGAAATAACTCAAGAAGAGAAGACAAGGACCGAAACTGTTCGATTTTTCTTCTCTTTCTTTCAACTTCATCTTTTTCTCTTTCTATCTCTATTTCCGTCTCTCTCTCTCTCTCTCTCTCTCTCTCTCTCTCTTTCTCTCTTTCTCTATCTCTCTTTCTCTATCTCTCTTTTTTCCTTTCTTCTTTTTACATCGACTTTTATTTTCTCTCGCTAAAACTTCTTGGAAAAATTTTTCAAAGAACAGAATTTTCTTCTTTAGTCCTTTGACTATAGTTTTGAAATAAAGGAGTCGGACGATGTGTCCTGGCTCGAGCGTCGACGTAAGGAGACTCATTTACAGGAACAGAAAGAAATGAAGTTATCAGTGTCGGCTTATAGAGCTCAGGCCAGTGCTCATAAAAAAATCCTTTCGAATTATCAACAACAACTTAGTTACGGTGCTACCAATCAAGCATCCTCGAGCCGGACCCCCTCGGACCCCGCTGCGGTCCTGTCTGGCCTCAAGGTAAGCTTTTCGTTCTTTTTTTTTGCTTTATTTTTTCTTTCTTTCTTTTTTTATTTATTTTTCTATTATTATTATTATTATTATTATTATTCTTCTTTTTTTTTTTCTTTTCCTCTTATTATCTTATATTCATTATTTTTAACGTTAACGTGCAACGATTCAGAGCCATAATAAAACTGGCCTGACATAAATCTTCATACGTCACATCATTCAACGATTCTCTCGATCATTATACTCAAAAAGAGTACGTCGAAAAAGTAACGAATATCATGATCATTATATCATAATTGATCTTCTTTTTTTTCTCTCTCTTTTCTATGGATGCAGCTCTGAATGTACCAATTAGGAGTACGCAATCTTAGAAAATGTCACAAAGACAGCCAGTGGTTCGTATATCGCTCCCCGTAAGTGTCAAATGTCCAATCCCGAAAGTGTCGAATTTTCTCTTCGATATTTAACGTTCTGTGTCAGTATATACGGTTGCAAGTACTTTTCTTCGTTTTTTCTTTTTTTTTTTTTTTTTTTTTTTTTTTTTATTATTATTATTATTAAGATTATTATTATTATTATTCCTGTTTTTGCTTTCATTC
The DNA here is from genome assembly GCF_912470025.1 of Vespa velutina. Classification (NCBI taxonomy): domain Eukaryota; kingdom Metazoa; phylum Arthropoda; class Insecta; order Hymenoptera; family Vespidae; genus Vespa; species Vespa velutina. The sequence continues at coordinate 1,579,523 of NC_062192.1, forward strand.
CCATTGTTTGTATTCTCATCGTTATTTAATTATATATTCCTATTTTATAATTGGTATTATCTCTTATCGTTATCAATAAGTATCGATTTTAATATAGCACGAATTTTTATGATTAATCCCTTTTATTAATCAAATGCTCGATGAGATGTAGCTGTCAACCCCAGATCGATGGTACGATATATTTTTTTCCTTAGTTGTAGTTTGTTTCCTCTTATTTCTTTCTTTCTTTTTCTTTTTTTTTTTTTTTTTTTTTTTTTTTTTTTTGTATTCGTATCAGAATGTATAATTCATCGTCGACGTTTCGTTCAATTTTTTCTTTGTTTTATTTCTTTCTGTTTTTTTTTTGTTTTCTTGTTTTTTGTTTTCTTCCTCTTCTCTGTTTCATCCGAATAAGAAATCTCGATGGATAGATAGAGATGGCTCGTTATCGTTTAAACGTTTCCTTTCAATTGAAATATTCTCCTCTTTTGATCTTTCCTGACGAGTAAATATTTGACAATAAGTTACTCTCAGTATATATATATATATATACACACTTTAATGTATGTAACTTTTTTAAAAAGAATATTTACAATAGATTATATCCAAGAAAATTTTATGAATATTATTTTCATCTGACATTACATTTATTATAACACTTACTATTGCTCGATCAACGTTTACTCTGAAAATGTTTTAAGGTAATGGCGCCAATAATTTCATTTAATTAAATTATATTAATGGATTCGCGTAAGTTAGATTTATCGATCAACATGAGTTTCGTACGTCATATATATATATATATATATATATATATATATATATATATATATATATAACATATAATATTTAATGCATCAAACCATTGGATCCTCTCGAAATTTAAAGAAATAGAGAAAAACAGACGAATATGCTTATTTCGTAAAGTTCGTTGAAAATTTTTAAAGAACTCTTTTATCTGAACTTTTCTTCCTTTTTCTTTTTACTATCGAACAAGAAAGTT